>NC_091360.1:7939954-8157454 GCF_038502225.1 Cherax quadricarinatus
TCTCCCACTGGTTTAAACCAATACCTTAACCTAGTGAGGTCAGACACGTCACTTAAGGGAGGAGCACGGCATCCGACCTAGTAGCACAAGCTAGTCAGGTCCAACTCACCCACTCATATACTTATCCAACCTATTTTTAAAACTACACAACATCTTAGCTTCTACGACGGTACTCGGGAGTTTGTTCCGCCCAAGTATATCCAAATGTTGTACATGTATCCTGTTCATCCATCTCTCCCACGAGCCTCCTTCACCACATAATCAACACTGCAGTAGGCCTATTGGCCATGGGCTAAAGGGAGGATTTCAGATGGGTTACCTCTGACGGAATACAATACAGTAAGTATTAGTCCTGATTCCTTCCTATTAGAAGCCCAAGCGGCCGTGACAGAAGAGCGTCGGACTGTCCATTTACGGACCGCAGTTCGAGCTCTTCGTCTATCTTTCTGTTAATATATATATATATATATATATATATATATATATATATATATATATATATATATATATATATATATATATATATATATATATATATATATATATATATATGTGTGTGTGTGTGTGTGTGTGTGTGTGTACATACAATATTTATGTCTCCTCAGACCTACGCTGCCGATATATTTTTCGCCCAGAGTTGGAAGGACTGGAGACTCCGTCTTCCAGATAACATGACTCACGAATATCGTCTCTTACCTGTCTCTTGGCTCAAGGTACCGTCACTTATACTGTCTGCTTGTTTTGTTTGTATGTGTGTGTGTGTGTGTGTGTGTGTGTGTGTGTGTGTGTGTGTGTGTGTGTGTGTGTGTGTGTGTGTGTGTGTGTGTGTGTGTGTGTGTGTGTGTGTGTGTGTGTGTGTGTGTGTGTGTATACAAGTATATTCAATCTTCATGTCTCTATATTTGCCAGGGTTTCACAAGTACATCCAAGCTTCATGTCCGTATATATAACCGGGTTTCAAAAGGTATGTGTTAAGCTGTCTGTCTAGTGTACATACATGTGGGTTATTATCTTAACTCTGCGACTCTGTTGTTTAGGATATCTGGAGACCCGACTCGTTCTTCAAGAACGCCAAGGCTGTCACCTTCCAGGAGATGACTATCCCTAACCACTACATCTGGCTCTACCAAGACAACACCATCCTCTACATGGTCAAGTAGGTACCCCCTTATGTTGTTAAAACTGCAGCTGTTTGATAAGTAGGTACTCATATGCTCCTGCTGCTGCTGCTGTAGTTGCTTGGTAAGTAGGTACCCAGATGCTGCTAGTGCTGTAGTTGCTTAGCAAAATAGTTACCTACATGTTGCTACAGTTGTAGTTACTCTTCATAACACCAGCATTATTGATATTAATATTGGCATGAGTTTTAAAGGAATTATAAAAGGCAGGCCCTGTCATTTTTATTGAAAATTCCTGTATATATATGTACGTATATATAAATGAATGTATATATAAATATATATATATATATATACATATATATATATATATATATATATATATATATATATATATATATATATATATATATATATTTACTTATATAAAGATGATTGGTTTAGAAGTAGAGGGTTGTAGAGAGCGGGATGAAAGTTACGAGTTGGGAGGTTATACAGAGTGACGAAGTTATAGAAACTGAAGAGTTGGTTGTAGAGAGTCTAGAGAAGGTTATAGAGAGTGTAGAGGTTATAGAGAGTGTAGAGAAGGTTATAGAGAGCGTAGAAAAGATTATAGAGAGTGTAGAGAAGGTTATAGAGAGTGTAGAGAAGGTTATAGAGAGTGTAGAGAAGGTTATAGAGAGTTTAAGAAGGTTATAGAGAGTGTAGAGAAGGTTATAGAGAGTGTAGAGAAGATTATAGAGTGTAGAGAAGGTTATAGAGAGTGTAGAGAAGGTTATAGAGAGTGTAGAGAAGGTTATAGAGAGTGTAGAGAAGGTTATAGAGAGTATAAAGAAGGTTATAGAGAGTGAAGAGAGGGTTATAGAGAGTGTAGAGAAGGTATAGAGAGTGTAGAGAAGATTATAGAGAGTGTAGAGAAGGTTATAGAGAGTGAAGAGAAGGTTATAGAGAGTGTAGAGAAGGTATAGAGAGTGTAGAGAAGATTATAGAGAGTGTAGAGAAGGTTATAGAGAGTGTAGAGAAGGTCATAGAGAGTGTAGAGAAGGTTATAGAGAGTGAAGAGAAGGTTATAGAGAGTGTAGAGAAGGTATAGAGAGTATAGAGAAGATTATAGAGAGTGTAGAGAAGGTTATAGAGAGTGTAGAGAAGGTTATAGAGAGTGTAGAGAAGGTTATAGACTCTATAACCTTCTCTACACTCTCTATAATATAGAGAGTGTAGAGAAGGTTATAGAGAGTGTAGAGAAGGTTATAGAGAGTGAAGAGAAGGTTATAGAGAGTGTAGAGAAGGTTATAGAGAGTGAAGAGAAGGTTATAGAGAGTGTAGAGAAGGTATAGAGAGTGTAGAGAAGATTATAGAGAGTTTAAGAAGGTTATAGAGAGTGTAGAGGTTATAGAGAGTGTAGAGAAGGTTATAGTGTAGAGAAGGTTATAGTGAGTGTAGAGAAGGTTATAGTGTAGGGAAGGTTATAGTGAGTGTAGAGAAGGTTATAGTGTAGGGAAGGTTATAGTGAGTGTAGAGAAGGTTATAGTGTAGGGAAGGTTATAGTGAGTGTAGAGAAGGTTATAGTGTAGGGAAGGTTATAGTGAGTGTAGAGAAGGTTATAGTGTAGGGAAGGTTATAGTGAGTGTAGAGAAGGTTATAGTGTAGGGAAGGTTATAGTGAGTGTAGAGAAGGTTATAAAAAGTATAGAGAAGGTTATCGGGGAGTGTTAGAGTGGGAAGAATGTTATGGAGAGTGGATAGGTTATAGAGAATGGAGAGACTGTTATAGAGAGTCCGGGAAATGTTATAGAGAGTGGCGGCGAGAGATGTTATTTGTTATTGAGGAAGAAATTGACTATCATCAGGAGGAAGATTTTGCTCAGTATATTTACATAAAGAAAAACAATATTCCTCTCCTATCCATTTTTCTCTCTTCCCTTCTCTTCCCCCATTCTCTTATTTCATCCTTCCTTCACTCTTCTCTCTACCTTTACCATAAAACGTTCCTTTTTATTCCCTACTTGGCTCTTTCTCTCCTCGTATGTTCACCATCCCTCTCCTTCTAATTCCATGACCGTCTTTCAACATGCTAGTAATACCTCCAGCGCTGCTGGAAACAAATTAATCGGACTAGAAGAATCACATAGGAGTTCCTGGTATGGTACCTGCACTGTACCCACAGTGCAGGTACCATACCAGTGCAGGTACCCACAGTGCAAGTGCCATATCTAGGCCCTTGAAGTTACCTTGAATACCTTATATCCATTCCTCAGTTACTAGCTTCACTGGAATCCTTAGAGGCCGCCTTAGCTGCCGAGTCCTTAGTGAAATACTTGACGATATCCTCATCGTCTTACTGAAGGCTTCCAGCTCATGCTGACGGATTTCATTATTAGACACATGAACCGTATCCTCCTGAATATAATATTGCTGGGAAACATAGCTGTTTGTTACTGTACAACTCATATATTGTGTAGAGTAGCGGTACATTGCGACATTTAGTTATTTTTTGAATAGGCCCATTCCTTCTAACAAGTAAGCGCCTTTCTCTCGGGAATCAGAGAGAGTAAATAATGAGATATTGTTCTTAAGTATAGATTAATAAGAGTAGACAGGGAACATCCAAACTAAGATTACATCTCGTCTAAGATCTTTGTCTATGTGTAAGGAAGTTGGGTGTGTGTGTACTCACCTATTTGTACTCACCTATTTGTGGTTGCAGGTCGAGTCTTAGCTCCTGGCCCCGCCTCTTCACCGGTTGCTACTGGGCCCTCTCTCTCCCCGCTCCATGAGCTTTATCAAACCTCGTCATAAAACTGTGTATGGTTCCTGCCTCCACTACGTCTTTTTCTAGGCTATTCCACTGCCTGACAACTCTATGACTGAAGAAATACTTCCTAATATCTCTCTGACTCATTTGTGTCTTCAACTTCCAATTGTGGCCTCTTGTTTCTGTGTCCCCACCTTGGAACATCCTGTCTTTGTCCACCTTGTCTATTCCACGCAGTATTTTATATGTCGTTATCATGTCTCCCCTGACCCTCCTGTCCTCCAGTGCAGTCAGGCTGATTTCCCTTAATCTTTCTTCATAGGACATTCCCCTTAGCTCTGGAACTAACCTTGTCGCAAACCTTTGTACTTTCTCTAGTTTCTTGACGTGCTTTATCAAGTGCGGGTTCCAAACAGGTGCTGCATACTCCAGTATGGGCCTGACATACACGGTGTGTGTGTCTGTGTGTGTGTGTATGTGTGTGTGTGTGTGTGTGTGTGTGTGTGTGTGTGTGTGTGTGTGTGTGTGTGTGTGTGTGTGTGTGTGTGTGTGTGTGTGTGTGTGTGTGTGTGCGTGTGTTTCTTGTCCTTGTTCTTAAACTCGTCTGTTTACGTTAAGTTCAAAGACGTATTTTAATTTACATCTTATTTTCAACTTCGTATTGCTTTAGATTCCCTCATAACGTATCCCATTCATATCTATGCTTGACGTTGCTCAGATTTTGCGATTGTTCCTGTCAGCCGCCCTGGTATCCAGCTTAGTCTGGGTCTAATACCACTCTGGTGACAGTTTTAGCGAGATAGTTTCCAAGTTTTATCTCAGTTCCTCATCTGAGAGATGCTGCTAACTTATTTACTCTCGTTAATGTGAATTTACTGGTATTTAATTTCAGATGCCATTTATGTTGCTAGTAAAGTTCATACTACATTTTTTGGCTGCACTTGTTAGTTTGCGTTCCGCTCGTTAGCTTTACTGCTACTTCGAATAGGAAATTGAACCATTCTGCATCCTATTCTGCCAACACCAGTAATGATCGTACAGTTACGAACGCTTTCTGAGTATTCTCAGGCACCTCGTATATATATATATATATATATATATATATATATATATATTTATATATATATATATATATATATATATATATATATATATATATATATATATATATATTTATATATATATATATATATATACATATATATATAAATATATATATATATATATATATATATATATATATATATATATATATATTATATATATATATATATGTTATTAACACATCAGCCGTTTCCCACCAAGGCAGGGTGACCCGAAAAAGAAAAACTTTCATCCTCATTCACTCCATCATTGTGTTGTCAGTGGCATGCTTACACTATAGTTATAAAACTGCAACATTAACACCCCTCCTTCAGAGTGCCGGCACTGTACCTCCCATCTCAGGGACTCAAGTCCGACCTGCAGGTTTCCCTGAATTCCTTCTTAAATGTTACCTTACTCACACTCCAACAGCACGCCAAGTCCTAAAAACCATTTGTCTCCATTCGTTCATATCTAACACGCTCACTTATGCTTGCTGGAAGTCCAAGCCCCTCACACACAAAACCTTTACCCCCTCCCTCCAACATTTCCTAGGCCGACCCCTACCTCGCCTTCCCTACACTACAGATTTATACACTCTCGAAGTTATTCTATTTCGTACCGTGCTCTCTACATGTCCGAACCACCTCAACAACCCCTCCTCAGCCCTCTGAATAAGTTTTGGTAATCCTGTACCTCCTCCTAATTATCAAACTACGGATTCTCTACATTATATTCACACCACATAAACACTGCCTCCAGCCTTCTCCTTGATGCAACATTCATAATGCATGCCTCACACCCATACAAGAGCGTTGGTATAACTATACTCTCATACATTCCCCTCTTTGCTTTCACGGATAAAGTTCTTTGTCTACACAGACTCCTCAGTGCACCACTTACCTTTTTCCCGTCGTTAATTCTATGATTCACCTCATCTTTCATTGACCTATGTGCTGACACGTCCACTCCCAAATATCAGAAATTGTTTACCTTCTCCATACTCTCTCCCTCCAATCTGATATCCAATCACTCGTTACCTAATTTGTTTGTTATCCTCATTACCTTACTCTTTCCTGTATTCACTTTTCATTTCCTTCTTTTAAATACCCTACCTAACTCAGCAACCAACTTGTGAAACTTCTCTTCAGAATCTCCCAAAAGCACAGTATCTACATATGATTAACAGTTCACAAACAGGCGAAATTATTTACAAACAAAGCCAAGCATAATGGTATATTTCCACTAGGGTGATAAAAGGTTCTCCCACAAGAAGCCTCCACAACACTCCAGACTGCCACCCACAATCCTTACCCAGGAAGCCTCTCCAGTACCTCCACCAGGATGCCACTCGTTCCTTTTCCCCCAGGGACCAAATTCGTCCTCTCAGGCCCATCTCTCTGGCGATATTAACCTTACAACAAGACAATATTGCAAGACGTTCGGCTCACAGCCAAAAGGGACACTGGTTCGATTCCCTTGCCAGCGAAATATGTAACTGCATGTTTCCCAAACATATGTTGGTTAGCCGACTGTTGTGGGTTGCATCCAGGGGATAATTGGGACATAATTGTGCAAAAAAATCCAGACCTATTGGGCGGTATTGCCCACTCATCGCGATGATTTTAATGACCTTAATAAAGACCAACTGACGTCATTCTACTTATAGATTACAGAAATACATCAGAGAATAAAAAGTCACAATACCGTGTCTGGAACATAGATGTATAAGTCCAACATGGACCGAAACGTCCTCACAAGGTTCCTAAATCCCTATTTTTTGTGAAATATTGTAAATTGTGAAAAAAAGGAGAGAGAATACTATCTAATGAGAACAGAACTCGCAGCAATGGCTTTAAGTAGGAAAAGTTAGATTTGCAGGGGATTCAAGGTTATCTTCATCTTACCGACCTGTAACACAGCCAAGTGTTGCATATTGCTGACCTGCAACACAGCCAAGTGTTGCATATTACTGACCTGCAACACAGCCAAGTGTTGCATATTACTGACCTGCAACACAGCCAAGTGTTGCATATTACTGACCTGCAACACAGCCAAGTGTTGCATATTACTGACCTGAAACACAGCCAAGAGTTGCATATTACTGGCCTGCAACACCCCATAGTATTGCATCTACGCCATGTTTATCAACACTGGTTTTAGTTACGTGTACTTGCAGATCAACGATGGTATTTAATACCAACAAATACACAATCAAGGCAAGTGTATCATCTGGATATTCTTATTAAGGAAATTTTTCCCTCACTGGAAGCGAAACACAACTTTTAAAATGCAGTTAAAAAAATAGTTCTGTATTTCTACTTGTGTATACAATAATTTTGGCAGGTGGGACAGCCTAAGGCCTCTTCATGGGATATTTCTTTGAAGAGATGAATCCACGTTTCGGTGAAAAAATTCACCATCATCGGGAACCATATTCTGGACCATAGTACAGTATATACACATTTGTTGTAAGAATGGTAGGATTACCGACAGAATGTTAGGTAACGGGAGGCATGTGCAACTAATGTGACAACGTTTCGCTCTTCAGGAGTTTTGTCAAGCTTCTAGGAGAGCGAAACGTTCCCACAATAAAATGTCACATCAGTTGCACATGTGTTCTTTTACCTAACATATTTGTAGAAGAGTGAAACAACTCGTTAAGAATCGTCATTACAGCGAACTCAAGTATCTTTAGAACCAGGCTAAGCAAATATTATAGTTACATATTTGTAGCTACAGGAGCAGGCCTATGCTCGTGGTGTCCCGTGGAGAGAGTGGTAAATAAATCATAGAACGGGTGAGGGGTTTCGAACCTATGGCAGGCGAATCGTAAAGCTCACAGGCCAGTCCGCTAATTCGGTTGTCGTGGAATTGAGTCCTCACTCTTTGAGGGATTTGTTTACGATCGTATTATTACGGTTTCGTGAGTCAAACTCAAGTTTTAGCATTAGTAGTAGTAGTAGTAGTACTGGTGGTAGTGGTAGTGGTAGTAGTAGTAGTAGTAGTAGTATTGGTGGTAGTGGTAGTGGTAGTGGTAGTAGTAGTAGTAATAGTAGTATTGGTGGTAGTGGTAGTGGTAGTAGTAGTAGTAGTAGTAGTACTGGTGGTAGTGGTAGTGGTAGTGGTAGTAGTAGTAGTAATAGTAGTATTGGTGGTAGTGGTAGTGGTAGTAGTAGTAGTAGTAGTAGTAGTAGTAGTATTGGTGGTAGTGGTAGTGGTAGTAGTAGTAGTAGTAGTAGTATTGGTGGTAGTGGTAGTGGTAGTAGTAGTAGTAGTAGTAGTATTGGTGGTAGTGGTAGTGGTAGTAGTAGTAGTAGTAGTAGTATTGGTGGTAGTGGTAGTAGTAGTAGTAGTAGTAGTATTGGTGGTAGTGGTAGTGGTAGTAGTAGTAGTAGTAGTAGTAGTAGTAGTAGTAGTAGTAGTAGTAGTAGTAGTAGCAGTAGTAGTAGCAGTAGTAGTAGTAGTTACGAATTAGATATGTGTAACACCTGGGTATCTAGATTTGAAGACATGTCTCCACAATGGCTTTTTCCAGTTCAGTACAGAGATGATACTGAACTAAAAGGTCAGCCACTGATTGGCGAAACGTCTTCAAATAAACATACCCAGATATTGCACTTTCCTCAACTTGTCAATACTGCGTTCTAATATTGCAGTGATAGTAGCACTTATAACATCGACCAAACACTTCGAGCGTGTAGGTTACTCAGCGCTCATAACCACGACAAAGATATGTACAACGAACAATAAAAGCAATGATGAAATGAATAAAAACAAGGAACATCAATACTCAGCACAACTAGCGGAGACAGAAACCTCAACCAGGTTGACCCGAGCGCCTACTCTTCCAACTTAAACTTGACAGGAGCCTGGTATACGTATGTACACAGAATATAAACAAGAAGTTCGTGTAACAATAGAGCATTTTATTAGGCATTTGTACTGTATCGTATTGAAGTACATTGTACTGTAAAGCTTCCGAGAGCTTTGTCGGTGCAATACAGGGATTGAGATTATCTTTGACGATGGTTGGTACTAGAAGTGAGGCAGTAGACATCCCGCATCAGCATGGGCCAGTAGGCCTACTGCAGTGCTCCTCCCTTAGGTTCAAATTTCCCATAGAATTCTTAGATCCTTCTCCCCAAGGATGAGACTCCACAACAGGTGTTAGGAGACCTGATCTCCATGCGTCTCACTTCGCTCAAAGACTGAATGAACCAGCGTTGTGTCGTATGTGACCCGAACTCTGTACCCTCTGTACCCAGCCACGAGCTGCTTTAGAAAGATGCCCTTGACTACCTCCAGGAAGACGGCAGAATAGATTCCTTGTTGCAAGTCTCCAATTAATTTCGCTGAAAATAAATTCCACCATTTTCGTGTTTAGAAGCTTTAACAGTTTCATTCTAAATGAGTTTCCCCTGGCCATTTACAAGAGAGAGAGAGAGAGAGAGAGAGAGAGAGAGAGAGAGAGAATGAATCTGAGAGTATATGGGGAAGACAGATAGCAGAGGACTTGGCAGTCCACACCGAGGCAATCTGCTGAGAACTATTTACGTCTATCTAGTCTAGGACTATGGTGCATTATTTAGATGTGTGAGTCAAGGAGAGCAGAGCAGAAAATTGAGAAAGAGAGAGAGAGAGTATGAATTCGTAAAGGAACTGAAATGATAAAAAGAAAATGCGTCATCTCTTGCTCCGGTTTGTTGCCTAAGTCATGCACGAACTCACACGCACGAAAACAAACACATACACACACATACACACACACACACACACACACACACACACACACACACACACACACACACACACACACACACACACACACACACACACACACACACACACACACACACACACACACACACACACACGGAAGGGATAGACTCAGAAGTGTCCTTGTTTGCAGACGATGTGAAGTTAATGAGAATCGAATCGGACGACGATCAGGCAGGACTACAAAGAGATCTGGACAGGCTACAAGCCTGGTCCAGCAACTGGCTCCTTGAATTTAACCCTGCCAAATGCAAAGTCATGAAGATTGGGGAAGGGCAAAGAAGACAGCAGACACAAAAGAGTTTAGATGGCCAAAGACTGCAAACCTCACTAAAGGAAAAAGATCTGGGGGTGAGTATAACACCGAGCATATCTCCTGAGGCGCACATCAATCAGATAACTGCTGCAGCATACGGGCGCCTGGCAAACCTACGGATAGCGTTCCGATACCTCAGTAAGGATTCGTTTATGACTCTGTACACCATCTACGTCAGGCCCATACTGGAGTATGCAGCACCAGTTTGGAATCCACACCTAGTCAAGCACGTCAAGAAATTAGAGAAAGTGCAAAGGTTTGCAACAAGACTAGTCCCAGAGCTACGGGGATTGTCCTATGAAGAAAGGTTGAGGGAAATCGGCCTGACGACACTGGAGGCCAGGAGGGTCAGGGGAGACATGATAACGACATATAAAATACTGCGCGGAATAGACGAGGTGGACAAAGACGGGATGTTCCAGAGATGGGACACAGACACAAGAGGTCACAATTGGAAGTTGAAGACTCAGATGAATCAAAGGGATGTTAGGAAGTATTTCTTCAGTCATAGAGTAGTCAGGCCGTGGAATAGCCTAGAAAGTGATGTGGTGGAGGCAGGAACCATACATAGTTTTAAGGCGAGGTATGATAGAGCTCATGGGGCAGGGAGAGAGAGGACCTAGTAGCAATCAGCGAAGAGGCGGGGCCAGGAGCTGTGACTCGACCCCTGCAACCACAAATAGGTGAGTACACACACACACACACACACACACACACACACACACACACACACACACGCACGCACACACACGACATAACGGAAGGGATAGACTCAGAAGTGTCCTTGTTTGCAGATGATGCGAAGTTAATGAGAAGAATCAAATCGGATGAGGATCAGGCAGGACTACAAAGAGACCTGGACAGGCTACAAGCCTGGTCCAGCAACTGGCTCCTTGAGTTTAACCCTGCCAAATGCAAAGTCATGAAGATTGGGGAAGGGCAAAGAAGACCGCAGACACAATATAGTTTAGATGGCCAAAGACTGCAAACCTTACTCAAGGAAAAAGATCTGGGGGTGAGTATAACACCGAACATATCTCCTGAGGCGCACATCAATCAGATAACTGCTGCAGCATACGGGCGCCTGGCAAACCTACGGATAGCGTTCCGATACCTCAGTAAGGATTCGTTTAAGACTCTGTATACCATTTACGTCAGGCCCATACTGGAGTATGCAGCACAAGTTTGGAATCCACACCTAGTCAAGCACGTCAAGAAATTAGAGAAAGTGCAAAGGTTTGCAACAAGACTAGTCCCAGAGCTACGGGGATTGTCCTACGAAGAAAGGTTGAGGGAAATCGGCCTGACGACACTGGAGGACAGGAGGGTCAGGGGAGACATGATAACGACATATAAAATACTGCGCGGAATAGACAAGGTGGACAAAGACGGGATGTTCCAGAGAAGGGACACAGACACAAGAGGTCACAATTGAAAGTTGAAGACTCAGATGAATCAAAGGGATGTTAGGAAGTATTTCTTCAGTCATAGAGTAGTCAGGCCGTGGAATAGCCTAGAAAGTGACGTAGTGGAGGCGGGAACCATACATAGTTTTAAGGCGAGGTATGATAGAGCTCATGGGGCAGGGAGAGAGAGGACCTAGTAGCAATCATAAGAAGAAGAAGAACATAAGAACGAAGGAACACTGCAGAAGGCCTACTGGCCCATGCGAGGCAGGTCCAAGTCCCTACCGGCCTAAGCCAATGCACCCAACCTAGTCAGGTCAGGTCACATTGACTTAAGGGAGGAACACGGCGGGGCCAGGAGCTGTGACTCGACCCCTGCAACCACAAATAGGTGAGTACAAATAGGTGAGTACACACACACACGCACACACACACACAAACACACACACACACACACACACACACACACACACACACACACACACACACACACACACACACACACACACACACACACACACACACACACACGAGCCAGGTTTTTCCCAAACACCTGGTACCAGGCGAAGAATCGGCAACGCCTGTAATCAGAGACACTTTCCAATCCTTCCTAAGAAAGAGTCGGAATTACGACTGTGTATGCTCAGAGTTGCCACATAGAATTTTTAACCTTTATAAGCCAGCATGCCTCCTGTTGACTAATTAGTTGGTTAGTAAGGTTTAAAGCCTATTGGCTACACGAGGGTCATAAAGGCTTCATGTCACCTGTTCACCACAAGCCAATAATACTTTGATATCTAGCATAAGGATTAATCTCTCAAGTGTACATGTACTGAAGTACACACCTCTTGGTGCATATAAGTGGACTGATTAGTACATGTAAGTAGGTGACGGGGTGACAAGGTGCCTGACACTCGCATCAAGTCCTGACAGGCTCAATATTGGTGCCACATTCGCTTCTCGTTTTGTGTAACTTGCACTGGAGTGTGTGCGTGTGTGTACTCACCTAATTCACCTAATTGTGGTTGCAAGGGTCGAGTCATAGCTCCTCGCCCAGCCTCTTCACTGATCGCTACTAGATCCTCTCTCTCCCAGCTCCATGAGCTTTATCAGATCATACAAACGAACCATAAATAGCTCTAAATAATGTATGGTTCCTGTCTCCACTCCGCCACTTTCCAGACTATTCCACTTCCTGACAACTCTATGACTGGAGAAATACTTCCTATGTGTGTACTCACCTAATTGTACTCACCTAATTGTGGTTGTAAGGGTCGAGTGTGTGTGTGTGTGTGTGAGTGTGTGTGCGTGTGTGTGTGTGTGTGTGTGTGTGTGTGTGTGTGTGTGTGTGTGTGCGTGTGTGTGTACGACAGGGGACCGTAGTGCTGGTCCAGAATTTGCTTGACAGTTGCATGCTTTCGTGTTATGTAAGCATTAATATCATGAGAATTATTAACTATAACATTGAGGTGTGTGTATGTAGATGTGTCTGTGCGTGTGCGTGTGCTTGTGAGTGTGTGGTGGTATGCTTGTGTGCGTACATGTGTGTGTGTACTTAATTGAGTTTGCGGGGTTCTGTTTGCGGTTAATTATCGATCAACAAGATACTGGGAGAAATGTCTCCTCAGAATGGCATGATCAATGAAATGGCATGATAATATAAATATCATAATCATAAGAACGGCATGATCATACGAATGGCATGATCATACTAACTGTATGATCATGCCAACGGCATGTTCATACGAATGATATGATTATACAAACGGCATGATCATACGAACGGCAAAATCATACGAACGTCATGATCACACGAATGACTAGAAGTGGAGGTTAGATAAGGTTCGTCAGGAAACAGGACAAATGTTTCCTGACGCGGGTCTTAGTCAGATGATGACCCGCCTTTGGAGCTTTTGGTCATCTGACCGAGGCCTTCCGCTGGCTTACCGGTCCACCCCTTTAAAAATTATGGTCATTTATAACCATTGTTAAATTGAACTAGAAGTGGATCTTCCTGCAACGATTTACAAAAAAACACAAAAGTGCTTTTGAAAGCACCTCAGCCTCTCGAGTTTCCTAATAAATAATACATGACTTAGAGAAAGCTGTTGAACAAGATACTTCTTATGAAAAACTTCTGCAGTGTTCCATTTTAAATGTAAGTAAGTGTACCATTGGTACACAAATACCATAAATAAGGCTCACGTGACGCGCTCAAATTGTCGGATTTATGCGCTATTAATAATAATAGAAAAAGAGTCACAGACCGGCCCGCGGGGGGCGTTGACCCCCGAAACCATCTCCAGGTATACTCTTCTCCAGGTATACCCTTCTCCAGGTATACCCTTCTCCAGGTATACCCTTCTCCAGGTATACCCTTCTCCAGGTATACCCTTCTCCAGGTATACCCTTCTCCAGGTATACCCTTCTCCAGTTATACCCTTCTCCAGGTATACCCTTCTCCAGGTATACCCTTCTCCAGGTATACCCTTCTCCAGGTATACCCTTCTCCAGGTATACCCTTCTCCAGGTATACCCTTCTCCAGGTATACCCTTCTCCAGGTATACCGTTGCTGGAACAATTCACCAGCAACCCTCACCTCACTCCGTTCGTGACTCGATAAAACTAACTGTGTGGGCGAAACGTTGCCAATAAAGGATCTCATTATACTGCATTTGTGTTTATTTTTCCAACGCTCACTTAGAAAAGAAGCTTCAAGAAGATGTTTCGGCCATTTCTGGACCACTGTCATGTTACTACTTTTCTCGGTCCATTTGTGACGTGACGGTCCAGGATGGATCAGCACTCGTATTAAGGTTGTAAGTCAGGATTTTGGGTGAGCTGTTATTATTTAGAATATGGCGCCTAAATCTCACTGCTAGGCTGCCAGTCTAACACACAATTAACACTCTGTACCACCAGTCTAACACACAATTAACACTCAGTACCACAAGTCTAACACAAAATTAACACTCAGTACCACGAGTCTAACACACAAATAACACTCTGTACTACCAGTTGAACACACAATTAGCACTCTGTACCACCAGTCTAACACACAATTAACACTCTGTACCACCAGTCTAACACAAAATTAACACTCAGTACCACCAGTCTCCCACACCATTAACACTCGGTACCACGAGTCTAACACACAAATAACACTCAGTACCACCAGTTTAACACACAATTAACACTCTGTACCACCAGTCTAACACACAATTAACACTCAGTACCACAAGTCTAACACAAAATTAACACTCAGTACCACGAGTCTAACACACAAATAACACTCTGTACCACCAGTTGAACACACAATTAGCACTCTGTACCACCAGTCTAACATACAATTAACACTCAGTACCACCAGTTTAACACAATTAACACTCAGTACCACCAGTCTCCCACACCATTAACACTCGGTACCACGAGTCTAACACACAAATAACACTCAGTACCACCAGTTTAACACACAATTAACACTCAGTACCACCAGTCTAACACACAATTAACACTCAGTACCACCAGTCTAACACACAACTAACACTCAGTAACACCAGTCTAACACACAATTAACACTCAGTACTACCAGTCTAACACACGATTAACACTTAGTACCTCCAGTCTAACACACAACTAACACTGAGTACCAGCAGTCTAACACACAATTAACACTCAGTTCCACCAGTCTAACACACAACTAACACTCAGTAACACCAGTCTAATACACAATTAACACTCAGTACCACCAGTCTAACACACAAATAGCACTGAGTACCACCAGTCTAACACACAATTAACACTCAGTTCCACCAGTCTAACACACAACTAACACTCAGTAACACCAGTCTAACACACAAATAACATCCAGTACCACCAGTTTAACACACAATTAACACTCAGTACCACCAGTCTAACACTCAGTAACACCAGCCTAACACAGCTAACACTTAGCAACACAAAACATCGAAACAATGTTGATTAACATTTTCAATTCACAGGAACGAATCACAAACAACATTTAAACGACAAAAATCTATCAATTAATCTATTTACATAGAAAATGGCGAAGGGTTACCAGCTACTGATAGAATATATATTTGAAAAATAACAAAATTTGCTATATTGATGATGTACAGTAACATGTAGAAGAAACAGATACTTGTCCATTACTTGGGCAGTGCCTCACTGTTTATCACTGGTGCCAGCAGTGTCTAGCGGTGCCTTACTGTTTATCACTGGTGCCAGCAGTATCTAACAGTGCCTTACTGCTTATCACTGGTGCCAGCAGTGTCTAGCGGTGCCTTACTGTTTATCACTGGTGCCAGCAGTATCTAGCAGTGCCTTACTGTTTGTCACTGGTGCCAGCAATATCTAGCGGTGCCTTACTGTTTATCACTGGTGCCAGCAGTATCTAGCAGTGCCTTACTGCTTATCACTGGTGCCAGCAGTATCTAGCAGTGCCTTACTGTTTGTCACTGGTGCCAGCAGTATCTAGCAGTGCCTTACTGCTTATCACTGGTGCCAGCAGTATCTAGCAGTGCCTTACTGTTTATCACTGGTGCCAGCAGTATCAAGCAGTGCCTTACTGCTTATCACTGGTGCCAGCAGTATCTAGCAGTGCCTCACTGTTTATCATTGGTGCCAGCAGTATCTAGCAGTGCCTTACTGTTTATCACTGGTGCCAGCAGTATCAAGCAGTGCCTTACTGCTTATCACTGGTGCCAGCAGTATCTAGCAGTGCCTTACTGTTTATCACTGGTGCCAGCAGTATCTAGCAGTGCCTTACTGTTTGTCACTGGTGCCAGCAGTATCTAGCAGTGCCTTACTGTTTGTCACTGGTGCCAGCAGTATCTAGCAGTGCCTTACTGCTTATCACTGGTGCCAGCAGTATCTAGCAGTGCCTTACTGCTTATCACTGGTGCCAGCAGTATCTAGCAGTGCCTTACTGCTTATCACTGGTGCCAGCAGTATCTAGCAGTGCCTTACTGCTTATCACTGGTACCAGCAGTATCTAGCAGTGCCTTACTGCTTATCACTGGTACCAGCAGTATCTAGCAGTGCCCTACTGCTTATCACTCGTGCCAGCAGTATCTAGCAGTGCCTCACTGCTTATCACTGGTACCAGCAGCATCTAGTAGTGCCTCACTGCTTATCACTGGTACCAGCAGTATCTAGAAGTGCCTTACTGCTTATCACTGGTGTCAGCAGTATCTAGCAGTGCCCTACTGCTTATCACTCATGCCAACAGTATCTAGCAGTGCCTCATTGCTTTTCACTGGTCCCAGCAGTATCTAGCAGTGCCTTACTGCTTATCACTGGTGTCAGCAGTAGTGCCTGTCATCACAGTTGTGCTAAAACTAACAGTTCAAGCAGAATTCTCTCTCTCTCTCTCTCTCTCTCTCTCTCTCTCTCTCTCTCTCTCTCTCTCTCTCTCTCTCTCTCTCTCTCTCTCTCTCTCTCTCTCTCTCTTTGTATCGACAGGTGTCGCCCATGTATAAGCTTGTCTATAACCCACGTTAATAACATCCCACCTCCTCCACCCAGCCCACCGCGCCACCTCCACCCAGCCCACTCCACCTCCTCCACCCAGCCCACCCCGCCAACTCCACCCAGCACACCCCACCCTCGCCCCCACACACTCACCCGGAGGCAGTTGACAGCATCTTACGTTAGCTGGCAGTAGCTGTCAGTGACTGAAATTAGCTGACAGTGACCAGGGCCGCGGAGAGCTGTGCCAGCCGTCAGGAAGGTTGTAGTCTGTGCTGACAGTAGCTGTAGTTTTTGCCGTCAGCAGATGCTATTGATATTGTGCTGTCAGCTTACAATGTTATTGTATGTGTTCTTAGTACAAAATATCATTAGTGCTGTCAGTACACGCACTGTCGTTATCAGTGCTGTCAGTACACGCACTGTCGTTATCAGTGCTGTCAGTACACGCACTGTCGTTATCAGTGCTGTCAGTACACGCACTGTCGTTATCAGTGCTGTCAGTACACGCACTGTCGTTATCAGTGCTGTCAGTACACGCACTGTCGTTATCAGTGCTGTCAGTACACGCACTGTCGTTATCAGTGCTGTCAGTACACGCACTGTCGTTATCAGTGCTGTCAGTACACGCACTGTCGTTATCAGTGCTGTCAGTACACGCACTGTCGTTATCAGTGCTGTCACTGCACACTATTGTTGTGGTACTCAGCATTGTTATTGTGGTGCAGACTTTTATTGTTGTTGTATAGACTTCTGATGTTATGGTACAGACTTTTGTGGTTGTGGTACACACTTGTTTTATGGTACATTTATTGTTGTTGCGGTACAGACTTTTGTTGTTGTGCTACAGTGTTTTGCTGCTGTGGTACAGACTTTGTTTTTGTGGTACAGACTTTGTTGTTGTGGTACAGACTTTTGTTGTTGTGGTACGGACCTTTGTTGTTGTGGTACAGACTTTGTTGTTGTGGTACAGACTTTGTTGTTGTGGTACAGACTTTGTTGTTGTGGTACAGACTTTGTTGTTGTGGTACAGACTTTGTTGTTGTCGTACAGACTTTGTTGTTGTGGTACAGACCTTCGTTGCTGTGGTGCAGGCTTTTGTTGTTGTGGTACAGACTTTTGTTGTTGTGGTACAGACTTTTGTTGTTGTGGTACAGACTTTTGTTGTTGTGGTACGGACCTTTGTTGTTGTGGTACAGACTTTGTTGTTGTGGTACAGACTTTGTTGTTGCGGTACAGACTTTTGTTGTTGTGGTACGGACCTTTGTTGTTGTGGTACAGACTTTGTTGTTGTGGTACACACTTTTGTTGCTGTGGTACAGACTTTTGTTGTTGTGGTACGGACCTTTGTTGTTGTGGTACAGACTTTGTTGTTGTGGTACAGACTTTTGTTGTTGTGGTACACACTTTTGTTGTTGTGGTACGGACCTTTGTTGTTGTGGTACAGACTTTGTTGTTGTGGTACAGACTTTGTTGTTGTGGTACACACTTTTGTTGCTGTGGTACACACTTTTGTTGCTGTGGTACACACTTTTGTTGCTGTGGTACACACTTTTGTTGTTGTGGAATAGACTTTTGTTGTTGTGGTATAGACTTTGCTGTTGCGGTACAGACTTTTGTTGCTGTGGTACAGACTTTGTTTTTGTGGTACAGACTTTTGTTGTTGCGGTACAGACTTTTCTTGCTGTGGTACACACTTTTGTTGCTGTGGTACACATTTTTGTTGCTGTGGTACACACTTTTGTTGCTGTGGTACACATTTTTGTTGCTGTGGTACACACTTTTGTTGCTGTGGTACACATTTTTGTTGCTGTGGTACACACTTTTGTTGCTGTGGTACACATTTTTGTTGCTGTGGTACACACTTTTGTTGCTGTGGTACAGACCTTTGTTGCTGTGGTACACACTTTTGTTGCTGTGGTACAGACATTTGTTGCTGTGGTACAGACCTTTGTTCCTGTGGTACACACTTTTGTTGCTGTGGTACAGACCTTTGTTGCTGTGGTACACACTTTTGTTGCTGTGGTACAGACCTTTGTTGCTGTGGTACAGACCTTTGTTGCTGTGGTACAGACCTTTGTTGCTGTGGTACACAGTATTATTGTGTTACACAATATAGTTATAGTTGTACACACTGTTGTTATTGTGGTACACACTTTTGTTTCTGTAGTGTCAACATGCACTACTGTTTTCGTCATGTCAGGAAACGCAATTGTTCCTGTACCTCCGGGGGGGGGGAGAGGAAGGTCACATCACACCTGAAGCTTAATATACAAACACACACACACACTACAGGAATTTTACTAGCGAAGGAGATTGTTTGACTTCTCAGAGAGATACACAAATAACCCACACATAGAAGAGAGGAGCTTACGACGACGTTTCGGTCCGACTTGGACCATTTACAAAGTCACATTAGTGTGACTTTGTAAATGGTCCAAATCGGACCGAAACGTCGTCGAACGATACACAAATAACCCGCACATAGAAGAGAGGAGCTTACCTGGAGTTTACCTGGAGAGAGTTCCGGGGGTCAACGCCCCCGCGGCCCGGTCTGTGACCAGGCCTCCTGGTGGATCAGAGCCTGATCAACCAGGCTGTTGCTGCTGGCTGCACGCAAACCAACGTACGAGCCACAGCCCGGCTGATCCGGAACTGACTTTAGGTGCTTGTCCAGTGCCAGCTTGAAGACTGCCAGGGGTCTGTTGGTAATCCTCCTTATGTGTGCTGGGAGGCAGATGAACAGTCTCGGGCCCCTGACACTTATTGTATGGTCTCTTAACGTGCTAGTGACACCCCCAATGAAAAGCAGGGGTGTCACTAGCACGTTAAGAGACCATACAATAAGTGTCAGGGGCCCGAGACTGTTCAACTGCCTCCCAGCACACATAAGGGGGATTACCAACAGACCCCTGGCAGTCTTCAAGCTGGCACTGGACAAGCACCTAAAGTCAGTTCCGGATCAGCCGGGCTGTGGCTCGTACGTTGGTTTGCGTGCAGCCAGCAGCAACAGCCTGGTTGATCAGGCTCTGATCCACCAGGAGGCCTGGTCACAGACCGGGCCGCGGGGGCGTTGACCCCCGGAACTCTCTCCAGGTAAACTCCAGGTAAGCTCCTCTCTTCTATGTGCGGGTTATTTGTGTATCGTTCCAGTCACGGTATTGTGCCTGTTTTTTTGTTATCTCAGAGAGGTTCGTCAGGAAACAGGACAAGTGTTTCCTGACTCGGGTTTTAGTCAGGTGATGACCCGCCGTTGGAGCTTTTGGTCATCTTACCGAGGCCTTCCGCTGGCTTACCGGTCCACCCCTTTAAAAATTATGGTCAGTTATAACCATTTCTTAGTTCAGGTGGACACAACAAAATCAATAAGACCAACAGTATTACTAAACAACAGTAATAACATGCAAGAGCTAGAAACAGTAATCTTGTACAATAACTATCAAAAGTAATAACTACCATAATATCATAATTTGGGTAACAGCTTGTCTATAACCCACGTTAATAACTTCCCACCTCCACCGCCCAGCCCACCCCACCACCTCCACCCAGCCCACGTCATGTCAAAGAAAGCAACAATAATTCCGTACTATGGTTAGAAACAGTAACAAGATACCTACTAGAGGAGGGAAAAAAGTATTAGATGGGAGTACATGGGCAAGACACCAAGGCTATCTGCTAAGATCTACTATCTAGATTAAGGAATGTCGTGTGTTATCTTGGTGTACGAGTCATGGATATTATCGCCAATTTAGTGTGATTCGACTCGCTGGTGATAAGAGATCTTGCATAATTCTGGAAGGAGGTAAATTGTTTATTGGCTTTCAGAAACTGATATAAACCCACGTAAGATGACGATATGAGGGAAATATTAGTGAAGGACTTTAAGAGGAAGAGAGAGAGAGAGAGAGAGAGGAGGATTCATCACATAGCACCAGCACAGGTATATAAATTAATCAAAATTCTAAAGAATTGGTGGAGATTGAATTCAACACTTTTCAGTAAGTATATTGTCAGTGAGTCCAACCGGTTATATAGCCACACTCAGTGACCAAATTCATAAAATTTAGAAATACACTGAAGGTCATCATTCATTCAATAGCTGTATCGCCAAAAGTGCACAGAATAACTTTTTCCGGAGTAAAAGAAAATCGGAAATACACAAAACTAACAAAAGCAGCGAAATCAAAATATAAAACGCAGAAAATATTGACCTTGGGAGAATCTGGCCTCAATTTTGAAACTTGAAATGACAATTAAATTTAAAATGTAATTTTAAGATTTCAGAAGCAAAATTCTCTATCATCCGACATCATTCCCACTCTCCTGCCATCAACACGCCCGCTGCCCCGACATCATTCCCACTCTCCTGCCGTCAACGCGCCCGCTGCTCCGACATCATTCCCACTCTCCTGCCATCAACACGCCCGCTGCCCCGACATCATTCCCACACTCCTGCCATCAACACGCCCGCTGCCCCGACATCATTCCCACTCTCCTGCCGTCAACGCGCCCGCTGCTCCGACATCATTCCCACACTCCTGCCATCAACACGCCCGCTGCCCCGACATCATTCCCACTCTCCTGCCGTCAACGCGCCCGCTGCTCCGACATCATTCCCACACCACGCCACCCCCCTCCCCTCTCAAAATCATTTCCTTTCTGGCTGGATCGTGTCAATTGTCATTTCACATTAAGGCCAAGCTGCTATGAAGCTGTTATCGCGTTGATGACTCGATAGTTTGTAAAGTTTAATGCCTGTCGACTGCACTAGAGTCATTAAGGCTGCAATTAACCTCTGCAATAATATCAACAAGACTATAAGATCTGACACAGGGATTAACGTAAATTCTAAATGCATATCTACGTATATATATGCAGGTATATACTTCTCGGTGTACATACAGATATACACACCTGTATGTTCCCCAGATTGCCATGATGACTCGACCCGCAGTAGGTAAATATTGGACGGGGCTATACTCACGACAGTCGAGGAGATGCTTTGAAGGTTCAGGAATGTTGAGCAGGAGCTGTGGAAATACCGGGGTGAGGCGGGGCTATGAAAGTTTAAGGATGTTTAGGAAGGAGCTTTGAAAGTTCAAGGTTGTTGAAGAAGGCCTTTGGAGGTTCAAGGTTGTTGAAGAAGGCCTTTGGAGGTTCAAGGTTGTGTAAGAATGGTATATAATACCGACAAGATGAAATTAAGACACATGTGCAACATCTGTTTATCTCCACGACTATGGTGCTGTTCGCACCTACTCCTAGGTTGAGGGACTGATTACCTCATCTTCTGTACATAGTTCTACTGTCTTCAAGTTATGTCCTAGAATTTGTATTGATAAAGCCACTGGATGGCGAAACGTCTACAATAAAGATAAACAGATGTTGCACATGTGTCTTAATTTCATCAGGTTCAAGGTTGTTGAAGAAGGCCTTTGAAGGTTCAGGGTTGTTGAAGAAGGCCTTTGAAGGTTCAGGGTTGTTGAAGAGAACCTTTAAAAGTTTACGGTTGGTGAAGAGATTTAAAGATTTATGGTGCCTGAGAAAGGGCATTGAAAGGTCAGGGACGTTGAGAATGGACTTAAAGATTCAGGGATGGTGAGATGGGCTCTCAAGAACTAGGGATGTTCAGAATGGGCTTTGAAAGGGTCAGGGATGTTCAGAATGGGCTTTGAGGGGGTCAAGGATGCTCATAATGGGCCTTGAAGGGGTCAGAGATATTCAGAATAAGCTTTGATGGGTAAGGGATGTTCAGAATGGGATTTGAAGGGGTCAGGGATGCTCAGAAATGTCTTTGAAGGAGTTAGGGATGTTCAGAATGAGCTTTGAAGGGGTCAGGAATATTCAGAATGAGCTTTGAAGGGGTCAGGAATATTCAGAATGAGCTTTGAATGGGTCAGGGATGATCAATATGAGCTTTGAAGGGGTCAGGGATGTTCAAAATGAGTTTTGAAGATTCAGGAATGTTGAAGAGGGTCCCTGAAGATTCGGGTCTCGCTGCTGAAAAATTTACCTTGAACACAGTGACGTTTGATATCTTAAAAAGGAATTATTGTTGATTAATGTACCGGGAACGACTCTGCTTTCTTACTCGCTATTGGACAGTGGTATCTTTACTGATGTCATGTCTATATTGACGTGTTGTCTTTACTGATGTCATGTCTATATTGACTTGTTGTCTTTACTGATGTCATGTCTTTATTGATGTCATGTCTACATTGACGTGTTGTCTTTACTGATGTCATGTCTTTATTGATGTCATGTCTTTATTTATGTCATGTCTATATTGACGTGATGTCTTTACTGATGTCATGTCTTTATTGATGTCATGTCTTTATTTATGTCATGTCTATATTGACGTGATGTCTTTACTGATGTCATGTCTTTATTGATTTCATGTCTTTATTGATGCCATGTCTTCACTGATGTCATGTCTTTATTGATGAGATATCTTTAGTGACGTGATGTCTTTACTGAAGTGTGTGTGTTTGGATGTGTGAGTGTATGTGTGTGTGTGTGTGTGTGTGTGTGTGTGTGTGTGTGTGTGTGTGTGTGTGTGTGTGTGTGTGTGTGTGTGTGTGTACTCACCTATATGTGATTGCAGGGATCGATTCATAGCTCCTGGACTAGCCTCTTCACTGGTTCATTAGCTTTATCATACCTCTTCTTAAAGCTAAGTATGGAATTTGCCTCCACTACTTCACTCTCCAGATTATTCCACTTCCTTACAACTCTAAGGCTAAAGAAATACTTCCTAACATCCCTGTGACTCCTCTGCGTTTTCAACTCCAACTGTGGCCCATTGTTCCTGTATCCCATCCCTGAAACATTCGAGCCCTATCCACCTTGTCAATTCCTCTCAGTATTTAATACGTCCTTATCATGTCCCCCATATCTCTCGTATCCTCTATTGTCATCAAGTTGAGTTCCCTTAATCTCTCCTATTAAGACATACCCTTCAGTTCAGGGACTAATCTTGTTGCAAACTTTTGCACTTTCTCCAATTTCTTGACGTGTTTGGCTACGTGTGGGTTCCATACTGGTGCTGCATACTCCAGTTTGGCCTGATGTACACGGTAAACAATGTCGTGAATGATTCCTTACTCAAACGTAGAAATGCTGTTCTCCGGTTTGCCAAGCGCCCATATGCTGAAGCAGTTATTAGACTGATGTGTGCCTCAGGGTGTGTGTGTGTGTGTGTACTCACCTAGTTGAGGTTGCAGGGGTCGAGTCCGAGCTCCTGGCCCCGCCTCTTCACTGATCGCTACTGTGTGTGTGAGTGTGTGTGTGTGTGAGTGTGTGTGTACTCACCTAATTGTACTCACCTAATTGTGGTTGCAGGGGTCGATACTCAGCTCCTGGCCCCGCCTCTTCACTGATCGCTACTGGATCCTCTCTCTCTCTGCTTCCTGAGCTTTGTCATACCTCTTCTTAAAACTATGTATGGTTCCTGCCTCCACTACTTCACTTACTAGGCTATTCCACTTGCTGACAACTCTATGACTGAAGAAATACTTCCTGACGTCCCTGTGACTCGTCTGAGTCTTCAGCTTCCAGTTGTGACCCCTTGTCCCTGTGTCCCCTCTCTGGAACATCCTATCTCTGTCCACCTTGTCTATTCCCCGCAGTATCTTGTATGTCGTTATCATGTCTCTCCTGACCCTTCTGTCCTCCAGTGTTGTCAGTCCGATTTCCCTTAACCTTTCCTCGTACGACATTCCCTTGAGCTCTGGGACTAGCCTTGTTGCAAACCTTTGTACTTTCTCTAACTTCTTGACTTGCTTGACCAGGTGTGGGTTCCAGACTGGTGCTGCATATTCCAGTATGGGCCTAACATACACAGTGTACAGTGTCTTGAACGATTCCTTATTAAGGTATCGGAACGGTATTCTCAGGTTTGCCAGGCGCCCGTATGCTGCAGCGGTTATTTGGTTGATGTGTGCCTCCGGTGATGTGCTCGGTGTTATGGTCACCCCAAGGTCTTTCTCCCTGAGTGAGGTCTGTAGTCTTTGTCCACCTAGCCTATACTCTGTCTGCGGTCTTCTTTGCCCCTCCCCAATCTTCATGACTTTGCATTTGGCTGGATTGAATTCGAGAAGCCAGTTGCTGGACCACATGTCCAGCCTGTCCAGGTCTCTTTGCAGTCCTGCCTCATCCTCGTCCGATTTAATTCTTCGCATCAACTTCACGTCATCTGCGAACAGGGACACTTCAGAGTCTATTCCTTCCATCATGTCGTTCACATATATCAAAAATAGCACTGGTCCTAGAACTGACCCCTGTGGGACCCCGCTCGTAACAGGCGCCCACTGTGATACCTCTTCACATACCATGACTCGTTGCTGCCTCCCTGTCAGGTATTCCCTGATCCACTGCAGTGCCCTCCCTGTTACATGCGCCTGATCCTCCAGCTTCTGCACTAATCTCTTGTGGGGAACTGTGTCAAAGGCCTTCCTGCAGTCTAGGAAAATGCAATCAACCCAACCCTCTCTCTCGTGTCTTACTTTTGTTACCTTGTCATAAAACTCCAGGAGGTTTGTGATACAAGATTTGCCTTCCTTGAACCCATGCTGGTTTTCATTTATAATCTTGTTCTGTTCCAGGTGTTCGACCACTCTCCTCCTGATAATCTTCTCCATGACTTTGCACACAATACTTGTCAGAGACACAGGTTTGTAGTTTAGCGCCTCGTTTCTGTTTCCTTTCTTAAATATGGGGACTACATTTGCTGTCTTCCATTTCTCAGGTAGTTGCCAAGTTTCAAGGGATATGTTGAAGATTGTGGTTAGAGGCACGCACAGCATCTCTGCTCCTTCTCTAAGAACCCATGGGGAGATGTTATCCGGTCCCATCGCCTTTGAGGTATCAAGGTCACTTAGCAGCTTCTTCACCTCCTCCTCGGTTGTTCGTATGTCATCCAACACTTGGTGGTGTATTCCCTCTTGATGTTCCCTTCTGTACTGACTTCCCACAGCCCTTCCTGTCTCTACTATAAAAACTTCCTTAAATCTCCTGTTTAGCTCCTCACATACCTCCTGGTCACTTCTTGTGAGTTCTTCCCCTTCTGTCCTTAATCTGATCACCTGGTCTTTGACTGTTGTCTTCCTCCTGATGTGGCTATACAACAGTTTCGGGTCAGTCTTGATTTTCGATGCTATGTCATTTTCATACTGTCGCTGGGCCTCCCTCCTTACCTGTGCGTACTCGTTCCTGGCTCTGCGACTGATCTCCATATTTTCGTGTGTTCTCTGCCTTCTGTACTTTTTCCATTCTCCATTGCACTTTGTTTTTGCCTCCATACACCGTCGGGTAAACCAGGGGCTCGTTCTGGTCTTCCCGTTGTTTCTGTTGCCCTTGGGAATAAACCTTTCCACTGCCTCCTTGCATTTTGTTGTTACATATTCCATCATTTCATTTACAGGCTTTCCTGCCAGTTCTCTGTCCCACTGGACCTCCCGCAGGAAGTTCCTCAACCCTATGTAGTCCCCTCTTTTATAGTCAGGCTTTTCCCATTCAACTCCTGTTACTCTCTCCACTTGCAGCTCTACTATATATTCAAAGCACAGAACCACGTGGTCGCTAGCTCCTAGGGGACTCTCATACTTGATGTCCTCAATGTCTGAGCTGCCCAGGGTGAACACAAGGTCCAATCTTGCTGGTTCATCCTCCCCTCTCACTCTGGTAGTGTCCTTAACATGTTGGTGCATGAGGTTTTCCAGCACCACGTCCAACATCCTGGCTCTCCATGTTTCGGGACCCCCATGTGGCTCCAGGTTTTCCCAGTCAATCTCCCTGTGGTTGAAATTCCCCATAACCAGCAACTTTGCTCTGCTGGAGTGAGCTCTTCTTGCCACCTCAGCAAGTGTGTCCACCATTGCTCTGTTGCTCTCTTCATATTCCTCTCTTGGCCTCCTGCAGTTCTGTGGTGGATTATACATCACTGCAATGACCACCTTGTGTTCCCCAGACTGAAGTGTTCCTACTATGTAGTCTCTTTCTCCCATCTCATCTATGCCTTCCATTTTCTCGAATTTCCATCTGTTTTTTACTAGCAGAGCAACCCCACCTCCCCCTCTGCCCCTTCTATCTTTCCCCATGATCTGGTATCCTGGTGGGAAGATTGCATCTGTTATTGTCCCCGTGAGTTTTGTCTCTGTAACTGCTATGATGTCTGGGGACTTCTCATTGATTCTTTCTTGCCATCCCTCATGTTTATTCGTTAATCCATCTGCATTTGTGTACCAAACCTTCATCTTCTGTTCTAATACTGTAACTGTGGTGCGGGGGGTGGGAACAGAGGGATCGGTGTGTGATGGATGGTTTGGATTGTTCTGTTGCCTTGGGGGTGTCGTGGCTGGGGTCCTTCTGCAGGTGTTTCTGGGGGGTGTGCATGTCCTTCCACTTGTTCCTGGGTTATTCTGCTCTCCTTTTTCATTTCCTCCCACTTCTCCTTTCTTTTCTGAACTCTCTCTTTCATCGGCTTCCTTTCCTCCTGTGTTGTCTCGATCGAGGTACACACTCATGAACTCCTGCCTGCCTCTCAGCCGTGCTTCTCCTGCAGGATCATGGTTCGGGTTGATTCTGCTTTGAAAATTACTTTGAGAGGCCGATTCCTTTTCTCTGTGAACCACCCGATTCTCCGAAAATTTGCCACCTGGGTCATTTCCCCCTCGCCTATCACCTTCATGATACCTTCACTCGCTTTTTTCTCCTCCTGCTTTCTTTCCTCATAAGTTTCCCCTTTAGCTTCGTCTAGCCAATAGACAAACACTGATCTCTCCCTTTCCACCTCCCACTGTGACTCCCATTGCATCCTCTGATGTGTTTTAGTTCCTTCCCGTGGAGTGTTCCTTCCTTCAATCCCTTCCCTAGCTATGGCCCCTATGCTTCTTGGTTTCTCCTTCCTGCTCACCTGTTCCTGGCCCCCACAGGTGTCTGGTAAGGTCCCTGGACATGTCCTAGTTCCTTCAATGTCTTCCAACCTCACATTTTGTCCTAGTGTGCTCCCTGTCTTTGTTTTAGCCCCATGTAGGTTTGACAGGACCTCTGCATACAGTTTAGTTTCCATGCTCCCTTCAGACCCGTTGTCTGTGTCTGATGTAGCCATTGTCGATGCTACTTCTGTAATATCTTTGTCTCTATGCTGTTTCAGATGTCTCAGCTCCTCGTCTAATCTCTTTATCTTGTTTTCTGCTGTTGTGGCATGTTGCTTCCACCTTCTGCATTCTGCTTCTAACCTCTCTTCCTTCTTCCTTGCCAGCTCCTCTAGTCTCCTTCCCCAGTCTTCCTCCCTTTTTTTGAGCTCTGCTTCCCAGTCCTTTCCCCCAGATTCGTCCTTCGAGCCCCTTGTTCTCATCCTAGTTCTAGGTTCCCCTATTGCTCCACAGAAGGAAGGGGGAGGGGTGTGTGTGTGTGTGTGTGTGTGTGTGTGTGTGTGTGTGTGTGTGTGTGTGTGTGTGTGATCACCGTGGAAGGTTGGAGTTAACCTGGGAGACGTTCAATCGATGCCTGAAGGTGGGAGGGAAGGAAAGGGTGAGCCATTAGATGATTGGAGGATGAAGGTTAAACCAGCAGTCACTGAGAGTGAAGGAATAAAAAAGGGTGAATATATATATATATATATATATATATATATATATATATATATATATATATATATATATATATATATATATATATATATATATATATATATATATATATATATATATATATATATATATATATATATATATATATATATACTCTGGTGTAAATTTTGGGACTCATAGCCTCGGAGTGGTGGATTAAAATACTTCAAGGAAGAATATATATTCAAGTTAACGTCTGATCCAAAAATAGCAACAAAAATATAATTTTTTTACAGTTGACGGTCCGGTAAACCAGCTGAAGGCATCGATCACAAGACTGAAAGTACCGGTGGCGGATCATCAAATGACTATGACTTGCATCAGGATACACTTGTCCTGTTTGTGATAGTGGTTTAATTATTGTGTTATTAACTGTATTAGTCTTATTAGTTGTATGTTAACAGTTATTACTTGTATTAATGTTATTTTTGTGGTGTTATTAGTTGTCTTATTGCTTGTGGTCAATATTTTGTAAATATATATTTTTATTCCGTAATAAAATAGAATGAAGAAAAAATTATTCACAACAATTAATAGCGACGAGAAGCAGAAGTTTTATTAACCACTAAATTGCGCTTAATACGCACTTAGTATGCACTTAAAACGAGCGTAAAACGCGTATAACAGGCAATCAACTCGCTAAAAATAAGCAATTGATATGCATTTAACATGCAAATAACACGCTTGAGAGAGAGAGAGAGAGAGAGAGAGAGAGAGAGAGAAGGGGGGATGGGGGGACCTACGAAGCCTAGAGATCAGCCTTGGCTCGGCTTTCATTGTCGAAAGGCTGCTACTTCTAATTGGAAGGCTTGGAGACAGTAAAAGAGGCATCCCATTATCTATAACAGGTTGCCATAGGCAACCCTGAAGGTAAATGGAAGTCCAAAAGTGGGCCATCTCTAAATGGGAGGCTGACAGAAAAAGAAAGTGGCATCAGGTAGAGTGGGGCCCAAAACATGGTGGTCCTTGGTCAAGAACCGACAAGGTTATTCGCTTAATGAAATTATTCCATTTCTAAATCGACCGAAAAGAGCTATCTTTACTAGCATTCATGTCGAACATTTTGCTGCGAGATGCAAATTTCTCACCCAGCAAGGATATGTCAAAGTTGCCAGTGATGACAATTAAGTTGAAAAGTGGTGTATTTTCTCCTTAAATCGCTGAATCAAGAAAATGCTGTTAGCCCAGCTAAGTTGAGCCCATGACTGCTGAGTAAAGGTGAAGACCAGCTAGCATCTATCAGCACTGCCTAGTCCCTGTTCACATAAAAAAAGAGCAGAGCAGAAATCAGCACCTTCTGACCAGTGACACTCCTGTCAATCACTGGCAGATTTCTTGAGACAATAATCTCACGGCAGGTGACGGAGTGTTTCGACTACCACTCACTTCTTTGTGACTGCTGCTTATATGTTGTTAAACTATTTCAGTAAGTGGCACCAGACACTGGATGAATCCAAAGTCAGCTGTGTAGTAGTACTGGATATTACTGGTGCTTTCGACCGCGTATGGCACCAGGGACTCTTAGCAAACCTGTAATCACTGGAAATTACAGGCATATGCAGACGATTGTACTCTGACATTTACTTGTCCAGGAGAGAAAATGCCAGCTGCTCTACGTTACGCCAATCACCAGCTTACAGCTATATCAGCCTGGGGTAAACGATGGCAGGAATGTGTTGGTACCCGGGGACGAAGTTGATATCCTTGGAGTGAAATCTGACTCCAAACTGGCCATGAAGAACCACGTTGTAAATCTTGCAAACAAGGAAGCCAGGAAGCTTACAGCACTTCAACGTATCTCGCATCTATTCGACAGTAGAGGTTGCAAGATTCTGTACCAGGCACAAGTACGCTCAAACTTTGAGTATGCTCCACTTTTTTGGACTGCCTGCCCACCGTCTCATCTGCGACTTTTTGACATAATAGAGAACAAAGCAAGACGCCTCATCTCTCGCCTGAACCCATCCTAGATAGATCTCTCATTTCAGCAAAGCGATCGACACAGGAGGGATGAGGGCGGCCTTACTGTTATGTACGAAGCCAATACTGTCAATGTACCACACTTGGCTCCACTCCGAGGACAATGAGAAGCAAGCCTCTACACCACGAGACGGGCAGCAAGCAGTAACTTCACTCTGGCTGTACCCTTCTCCAGAACATCACTTCGTCTGAGATCATATATCCCCAGGATGACTCGAGTCTAGAACATGTTAGTACAACATAATGTTATTAACGAAATAAATTCAGTTGAGAAAATGAAACTGCTGACCCACAGATGGCTCCAACTTCATCCTGTTCCATATTTGTATATTTCATAACAATGAAAAGGCTTTCAAATGAGATGATGTACGTAAGATCTTTTAGAATGTAAATGAAGTTAGAAATCATTAACCTAACCTTATGTAAAGAGAGAGAGAGAGAGAGAGAGAGAGAGAGAGAAAGAGAAAGAGAGCGAGAGAGAGAGAGAGAGAGAGAGAGAGAGAGAGAGAGAGAGAGAGAGAGAGAGAGAGAGAGAGAGAGAGAGAGAGAGAGAGAGAGAGAGAGAGAGAGAGAGAGAGAGAGAGAGAGAGAGAGAGAGAGAGAGAGAGAGAGAGAGAAATAACAAGCACTTAACAGGCATTTCGGCAGTTAACACTCAGCACGTAATTCCACATAACTTAGAGACATAACACTTACTGATATGTGGGTTAACACTTGAGGCAGGTGTGGGTGAGTGTAGTGTGGGCGGGCGTAGTGTGGGCAGGCGTGGTGTGAGCGGGCTTGGTGTGGGCGGGCGTGGTGTAGGTGGGTGGGCGAGACGCCTAAATGATTCCCTTACCACTTCCTCCTACCATCCGCATGTTCCTTCCCACGTCCATTCCGCACTTCCTTCTCTTCTTCCTTCATTTTCTCCTCCCAGAACCTTCCCTGCCTTCCTTCCCTCCTTCACACCGAGGCATATATGCATATCAAACAGCGACTCTCCTGCTCAAAACTACATACTCGTAATGTTAGATAAACCTTCCCTTGTGGAAAGTTGGGAGAGACTACACTTTTCTTTTCCCAAAGCTCCATCACTATCCTGGCAAACTGTCAAGTTCCCGTGTGCAGCTGGTAGCCTCAGTACCTCAGTTGTCTTACCCTCCCTTGTTAGATATGTAGATTAGAGAGACACAGTGCCCGTGGCCTAGTGGCAATAACTCTCGCTTCACACGGCGAGTATCCGGGTTCGATTCCCGGCGAGGGTTGAAACATTGGACGTGTTTCCTTACACCGGTGTCTATGTTCACCCATCAGTAAAATGGGTACCCAGGTGTTAGTCGACTGGTGTGGGTCGCATCCCTGGACAAAACGGACCTAATTTGCCCGAAATGCTCTGCATAACAAGCGGCTTTCTATATAGTAGTATGTCATAGATGTCAGCTAGGTCTGTATACCTTGTACATGTACTTGTAGTAAATAAAGATTTTATTTTTATAATACATAGGTAACAGGGCACATGCCAAGCTTGACAAAGCTCCTGGAGAGAGAAACGTTGTCAAAATAAAATGTCTCAATAGTTGCACGTGTCCCTTTACCTAACATACTGTCGGTCATTCTACCAACATTACTACAGAACTCATGGGAGTGCATGGGAGAGGCAGGTGACTGACGACCTTCCTGGCTGTGTTCGGAGTTATTGTTGACAATTGCCTCTTATCTCTCTGTATATAGGAAAGGGAGAAAGAGTGTAAATTACCAACTCAATGGAAAGACTTGTCGCCCACGCAGTGGGTTTTTCAAGTCACGAGAAGCCCACTGCGTGGATGAAACGTTGTCAGTAAAGGATCTCATTACACTACACACGTGTCTCTGTTTTCTGAAGAAAGTTGAGATGGAAGAGATCTCTCTCTCCCCGGCCCGCTGCTCTTTCACACCAGCTAGAAAAAGATGAGATTTGGCCCAAGAAGTGGCTAGTTTATTGTATCCAACATTTCCAAAGTAGGTAGATTGAAAATGTATACAGAGGAAAGGTGGAAGTCAAGTCCAGACATCAATTACTACAGCAACGTTTCATATAATGCATCCACTACTTCTGATGCAACCACTGCTGTTATATACCGAGTGATCTCATGGTTGACTATTCGCCCTGTGTACTTCGTGAATTAACATCAGGGTAATATTGGGCACAGGAAGCCACAAGACTGTATTAATTCCTGCACTGTGTTCTGGTTGAAGCCAATGTGTACAAAGTTCTTCTCCAGCAGCTTCTTAAAAAATTGTTTTAGTGCTTACAACTCCAGTGTTTTACGAGAAGACTTTAAAAACATTCTTGTTGCACCAATTCCCACAGAGTTTCATGCAGTTGAATTGCATTACTGAGAGAGAGAGAGAGAGAGAGAGAGAGAGAGAGAGAGAGAGAGAGAGAGAGAGAGAGAGAGAGAGAGAGAGAGAGAGAGAGAGAGAGAGAGAGAGAAGGGTGGAGAGAGTTTTGGTGATCTCAAAAGACAGTAATACTTCCAAATTTGGTGGAGCTTGGGAGCCATGTGGAAGAGAAGCGTAACTTTCCTGCTGTGCCTGACTCACCAGGACAATCTGAAAGGTCTGATGCCGTCTCTTAAATATATTTTCCCCTTTTCCTTCTATTACCAATACTACTTTTACTTCGCCATCTCAGTACCTACTACCACTAATAACACCATCACGTTCATTTCCTTATTCTTATCTTCCCTATGTCTCATGCATCACTTCATTCTTGTTGTTACCCTGTCATTTAACTATTCAGAAAGCATGTGAGAACTTAAATTACTATTGAAATTGGATAAGAAATCATAGTGTATTCAGAGGCCCTCTGCAACTCCTGGAAATGCTGTTCCAATTCCGAGTGAGTATCGTTAGCGATGGGCCAGGCGGGTACACTCACTGAAGAGGCCCTAACGAATACTTAACGAGGAAGTAAGAGAGAGTGGGGGAATGAAATCGATGCCACGACTTCAGGAGAGCAGTGAATGACCCCACTGGTGGGTCAGGGGCAGTAGTAACTAGGGGAGAGGGAAAGGAAGAGGAAGAGGGTGAAGGAGATGGAGAGAGCAAGAGAAAGAGAGAGAGAGAGGCTGGGATCTGTTTGTCAAGGGTCTCAGCTACACACACAAACAGCTTGCATAACAAAGCCTCGAACAGTGATCAGGTCCGAGTGTTTCATGTCTTCAACTGATCTGAAACACTGGGTGAGTGGAACACGATTAGATGCTGACCACTTGGAGCACAAGACCAGACTGATCACTTGCAACACAAGACCAGACTAATCACTTGGAACACAAGACCAGACTGACCACTTGGAACACAAGACCAGACTGACCACTTGGAACACAAGACCAGACTGACCACTTGGAACACAAGACCAGGCTGATCACTTGGAACACAAGACCAGACTGATCACTATGAACACAAGACCAGACTGATCATTTGGAACACAAGACCAGACTGACCATTTGGAACACAAGACCAGACTGACCACTTGGAACACAAGACCAGACTGACCACTTGGAACACAAGACCAGACTGACCACTTGGAACACAAGACCAGACTGACCACTTGGAACAAAAGACCAGGCTGATCACTTGGAACACAAGACCAGGCTAATCACTTGGAACACAAGACCAGACTGATCACTTGGAACACAAGACCAGATTGATCACTTGGAACACAAGACCAGGCTGATCACTTGGAACACAAGACCAGGCTGATCACTTGGAACACAAGACCAGGCTGACCACTTGGAACACAAGACCAGACTGACCACTTGGAACACAAGACCAGGCTGATCACTTGGAACACAAGACCAGACTGATCACTTGGAACACAAGACCAGACTGATCACTTGGAACACAAGACCAGACTGATCACTTGGAACACAAGACCAGGCTGATCACTTGGAACACAAGACCAGACTGATCACTTGGAACACAAGACCAGGCTGATCACTTGGAACACAAGACCAGACTGACCACTTGGAACACAAGACCAGACCGACCACTTGGAACACAAGACCAGACTGACCACTTGGAACACAAGACTAGACTGATCACTAGGAACACAAGACCAGACTGATCACTTAGAACACAGGACCAGACTGACCACTTGGAACACAAGACCAGGCTGATCACTTGGAACACAAGACCAGACTGATCACTAGGAACACAAGACCAGACTGACCACTTGGAACACAAGACCAGACTGACCACTTGGAACACAAGACCAGACTGACCACTTAGAACACAAGACCAGACTGACCACTTGGAACACAAGACCAGACTGACCATTTGGAACACAAGACCAGACTGACCACTTAGAACACAAGACCAGACTGACCACTTGGAACACAAGACCAGCCTGATCACTAGGAACACAAGACCAGATTGATCACTTGGAACACAAGACCAGACTGATCACTTGGAACACAAAAATAGACTGAACACTTGGAACACAAGACCAGGCTGATAACTTGGAACACAAGACCAGACTGATCACTAGGAACACAAGACCAGACTGATCACTTGGAACACAAGACCAGACTGACCACTTGGAACACAAGACTAGACTGATCGCTAGGAACACAAGACCAGACTGATCACTTAGAACACAAGACCAGACTGACCACTTGGAACACACGACCAGGCTGATCACTTGGAACACAAGACCAGACTGATCACTAGGAACACAAGACCAGACTGACCACTTGGAACACAAGACCAGTCTGACCACTTGGAACACAAGACCAGACTGACCACTTAGAACACAAGACCAGACTGACCACTTGGAACACAAGACCAGACTGACCATTTGGAACACAAGACCAGACTGACCACTTAGAACACAAGACCAGACTGACCACTTGGAACACAAGACCAGCCTGATCACTAGGAACACAAGACCAGATTGATCACTTGGAACACAAGACCAGACTGATCACTTGGAACACAAAACCAGACTGAACACTTGGAACACAAGACCAGGCTGATAACTTGGAACACAAGACCAGACTGATCACTAGGAACACAAGACCAGACTGATCACTTGGAACACAAGACCAGACTGACCACTTGGAACACAAGACCAGACTGACCACTTGGAACACAAGACCAGACCGACAACTTGGAACACAAGACCAGACTGACCATTTAGAACACAAGACAAAGCTGATTACTTGGAACACAAGACCAGGTTGACCACTTGGAACACAAGACCAGATTGACCACTTGGAACACAAAACCAAACTGATCACTTGGAACACAAAACCAGACTGACCACTTGAAACATAAGACCAGGCTGATCACTTGGAACACAAGACCAGACTGATCACTTGGAACACAAAACCAGACTGACTCCTTGAAACCAGGCTGATCACTTGGAACACAAGACCAGACTGACCACTTGGAACACAAGACCAGGCTGATCACTTGGAACACAAGACCAGTCTGACCACTTGAAACACAAGACCAGTCTGACCACTTGAAACACAAGACCAGGCTGACCACTTGGAACACAAAACCAGACTGACCACTTGAAACACAAGACCAGGCTGACCACTTGGAACACAAGACCAGTCTGACCACTTGAAACACAAGTTCAGGCTGACCACTTGGAACACAAAACCAGACTGACCACTTGAAACACAAGACCATACTGACCACTTGACACACAAGAAACATGGTGCAGCCGACTAGTGTTGTGTCCGAAAAATACAAGTTGACCTCTGACTATTCAGCTTGTTCGTGAGCGCATTTAGCACCAATGCCAAGAAATAAAATAATTTACTTTACCTGAAAAAACTGTTGACTGTAAACTGTTTCAAATATAGAAACTATTTCTTATGTTATAATTTCTCATGTTTCCTTTCTCTCCTACAGACTAACACTGGTCCTCTCGTGCGCCATGAACTTTCAGATGTACCCACATGACACCCAGGAGTGCCACATGAAGATTGAGAGCCGTGAGTACTACACAGTGACAACCCTTGGTATTGCACAGTTGAATAATCCCTTTAAATATGCATGTGCCAGGAATAAGGTTGTCCACAGTGATAAATCACACTTACTCCTCTGTATATATATGTATGTATATATATATATATATATATATATATATATATATATATATATATATATATATATATATATATATATATATATATATATATATATATATATATATTTATATATATATATATATATATATATATATATATATATATATATATATATATATATATATATATATATATATATATATATATACATATATATATATATATATATATATATATATATATATATATATATATATATATATATATATATATATCCCTGTTAAAAGCAGGGGGGATATAGTGTTGGAGTGGTTGGTATTTTTGTTTAATAAATGTATGAAAGAGGGGAAGGTACCTAGGGATTGGCGGAGAGCGTGTATAGTCCCTTTATATAAAGGGAAGGGGAACAAAAGAGATTGTAAAAATTATAGATGAATAAGTTTACTGAGTATACCAGGAAAAGTGTACCGTAGGGTTATTATTGAAAGAATTAGAGGTAAAACGGAACGTAGGATTGCGGATGAGCAAGGAAGTTTCAGAGTGGGTAGGGGATGTGTAGATCAAGTGTTTACATTGAAGCATATATGTGAACAGTATTTAGATAAAGGTAGGGAAGTTTTTATTGCATTTATGGATTTAGAAAAGGCATATGATAGAGTGGATAGAGGAGAAATGTGGCAGATGTTGCAAGTATATGGAATAGGTGGTAAGTTACTAAATGCTGTAAAGAGCTTTTAAGAGGATAGTGAGGCTCAGGTTAGGGTGTGTAGAAGAGAGGGAGAATACTTCCCGGTAAAAGTAAGTCTTAGACAGGGATGTGTAATGTCACCATGGTTGTTTAATATAGTTATAGATGGGGTTGCAAAAGAAGTAAATGCTAGGGTGTTCGGGAGAGGGGTGGGATTAAATTATGGGAAATCAAATACAAAATGGGAATTGACACAGTTGCTTTTTGCTGATGATATTGTGCTTATGGGAGATTCTAAAGAAAAATTGCAGAGGTTAGTGGATGAGTTTGGGAATGTGTGTAAAGGTAGAAAGTTGAAAGTGAACATAGAAAAGAGTAAGGTGATGAGGGTATCAAATGATTTAGATAAAGAAAAAATGGATATCAAATTGGGGAGGAGTATGGAAGAAGTGAATGTTTTCAGATACTTGGGAATTGACGTGTCGGCGGATGGATTTATGAAGGATGAGGTTAATCATAGAATTGATGAGGGGAAAAAAGGTGAGTGGTGCATTGAGGTATATGTGGAGACAAAAAACGTTATCTATGGAGGCAAAGAAGGGAATGTATGAAAGTATAGTAGTACCAACACTCTTATATGGGTGTGAAGCTTGGGTTGTGAATGCAGCAGCGAGGAGGCGGTTGGAGGCAGTGGAGATGTCCTGTCTAAGGGCAATGTGTGGTGTAAATATTATGCAGAAAATTCGGAGTGTGGAAATTAGGAGAAGGTGTGGAGTTAATAAAAGTATTAGTCAGAGGGCTGAAGACGGGTTGTTGAGATAGTTTGGTCATTTAGAGAGAATGGATCAAAGTAGAATGACATGGAGAGCGTATAAATCTGTAGGGGAAGGAAGGCGGGGTAGGGGTCGTCCTCGAAAAGGTTGGAAGGAAGGGGTAAGGGAAGTTTTGTGGGCGAGGGGCTTGGACTTCCAGCAGGCGTGCATGAGCGTGTTCGATAGGAGTGAATGGAGACAAATGGTATTTGGGACCTGACGAGCTGTTGGAGTGTGAGCAGGGTAATGTTTAGTGAAGGGATTCAGGGAAACCGGTTATTTTATATAGTACTGGAAATGGGTAGTACAATGCCTGCACTTTAAAGGAGTGGTTTGGGATATTGGCAGTTTGGAGAGATATATTATCTTATTACGTATATACTTCTAAACTGTTGTATTATGAACACCTCTGCAAAAACAGTGATTATGTGTGATTGAGGTGAAAGTGTTGAATGATGATCCAAGTATTTTCTTTTTAGGGATTTTCTTTCTTTTTGGGTCACCCTGCCTCGGTGGGAGACGGCCGACTTGTTAATATATATATATATATATATATATATATATATATATATATATATATATATATATATATATATATATATATATATATATATATATATATATATATATATATATATATATATATATATATATATATATATATATATATATATAAAATGGTTTAATTGTTCATGTATTCACAAACTAACTAATAAGAGGCTGTGGTATCAACATGGTGCTAGTGTTCATAAGAGTATCACAGAAATCTTACTACAACCCTTCATAGTGTGTTCAGTTATCTTAATACTTAAGTAGCAAAAATTTTACCTTTTGGGGCAACATAATTGAATGTGTTTCCAAACTGTATACTGCTGACAATAGTGAAGAAAAGACATGAGTTAGCAGATCTAGCTCTAACTGAGACAACGTTTCGTTTTAAGGGGAGCTTCATCAAGTACTCTGGTGTATATGTCTTGCAGCAGAAGGTTACAGCTCCGAACACTGCTCTCTATGGAAATATAATTTGTAAAAGCATCTCTGACAAGACATGATTTCTTGGATGTAAAATAGACATGTGGCTATTCCTGCATGATAAACTGACAAAATTCACTCGTCAACGCTCATTTTCTGAGGATTAAGACACATTTGCAACAGTTGGATATTTGATAGTCTGGAACGATAGCGTTCCAGACCATGGAGCCGCAATCCTCTCCAGGCTGAGGGACTGACCACTTCAAATACTTTTTCTCCAAGGTTGATGGATTGATTACATCATCTTTATTTCACTACTACTGCTGCCTCTGTATTTGACTGAAGAATCCTAATGTGTAGGCGACACTTTTCAACAATAAAGATACCCAACTGTTGTACATGTGTCTTTAATCGTCAGCTTGTTGGTATTTTATACCAATATACCTCGTTTTCTGGCCAATGATATTGCAGTGATTTTAGGGCAAGTTTGTGGTGCTGATTCCGAGTATGTCAACAGTTTCACTTGATTGGCTCTACTTTTTATAAATTTGGTATCCAATTGAAAAAACTGAAGATGTGAAAAATATATTGATCAGGCGGGACTAACTTGCAAAACGCATCAAAATTATTTTTTAGATCATGCAAAAGTCAAATCATGTAATAATAACAGATTAACATAGAAAGATCATTCAGATGCCTCTAATTACTGCATATGATAACCTTACTTGTTGGTCAACAGCATAGTTTTGTTGAGTTAGCAATTGGTTACCAATGAGCGATAAGATATGTTTCAAGCTTCTAATGGAGCTGTCTATAAAGAGCCGCCAATCTCCTGGTCGATATTCAAGTCCCATTCGAAGTAGTCCAGGGATGTTATTGCAGTATACAAGATCTTCATTTTGGCTGAAGTAAGGAAAGAGTTCAACCTCTCTTGTACGATAAGCTGTTATTCTAACTTATTGTTGTAAACAGTTCTATTCTTTTAATCTGGAAGCTAAAGTTCAGATGCTTGCTTTGACAGACTGAGGTCACATTTCAAGTAATTAAATTCTTCTTGGGAGAACTACTGGGGTGTTAAAATGCTTACTTTATATTCACTTCCACTGCTAGCACCTGTGCTACATCCTAAACCCCGAGTTTCTTCAACATTTGACAACGGGAGGTCAGGCAGTGTTGTAAACACTGGTACAGTAACGTCTTCACTGTGTGGCACAGGTCTCCTTGCTGACTCCAAATCAGGATATTCCCACTTGCATCGATTGAAACCTTTCACATTCACCATACAAAAATAACAATTGTTGTGGCATACTAGCACACCTAAATTTAAACTTTTTCTTTGCCTATTTTTCCACTGTCGTAAGCATTCTTCACGGGTTTTGCAAACCATGCGGTGCGCAAAAGACTTGTCTTGTTCTCCAAGCGTCACTCCAAAATTAGCAAGATAAGCTTGTTTTACAAAATCTATGATGTTCTTTTCTTTGTATTTCGAAGAGTATTCGCCACACATGTAGCAAAATGCATTAGGATTGTTTAAACACATTCATCGTGAAGAACTCATGTTTAACTGGAAAATATAACAAAATAATTTTAGGCTACAATATTGTCACGTGGTCGTTGTTGATACAATTCCTCTCGTTAAATATTAAATCTTTTAAAAATAAAATTATAATCTTTATTAAAATTATCTGTATATACAAGTTGCCACTATATATACAGGTGTTATGGTTAAGTTCTCTGATAATTGAGGGTAGTAATGTAATATCTCACAAACTAGAGTCAGTCTGAAAAGCCTACTGACATTTTCGAATCCAGCAACCCAGTAAAACCTTGAATACCTTCAGATATCTTTGGCAACGAAATTTTTTGCTCTTGTTGACCAGTGAAGATGGGTGTAAATGGTATGGAAAAATCGACTGTGTAAGAGGCCATTGTGTCCATTTCCTTTAAATGTCCTCAACTGTACACAAATGTCCTTCTCCACGATACTGATGGACTGACTGGTGTCAAGCTTACTCAGTCTCAAGTCACTGAGGTTCATTTCCTCAACTGTACACAAATGTCCTTCTCCACGATACTGATGGACTGACTGGTGTCAAGCTTACTCAGTCTCAAGTCACTGAGGTTCATTTCCTCAACTGTACACAAATGTCCTTCTCCACGATACTGATGGACTGACTGGTGTCAAGCTTACTCAGTCTCAAGTCACTGAGGTTCATTTGAAGTTCTCCGTCGTATTACTGTCCTTCACCTACTAGCTGACAGCCCAAGGTTGTGATCGTGCACACGTCTTGAAAAAAACACCTGCAGGCCCCCAGATTTCCAAATAATCCAAAGCCACGGAATATCAAGAGAGCCAGATACACCTCTTATATATCATATTTAAAAGATATTATGTTTTATACAGTGTCATGGGAGAGCCAGGTGGAATGGTGTGTGTTGAGGGGAGAGGTGTTGGGAGGGGAGGCTGGGAGGGGACTTAAGGGGAGACGGGTAGAGGAGATAGGGAGGGGAGATTGAGAGGGGAGATTTGGAGGGGGAAAGGGAGGCTGGGAAAGGGAGATAGAGGTGAAAGGAGTAAAGGGGAAAGATGAGACAGCTGTATGCAGTTCTCTTGGTAAAGTTAAGAAGCCTATAGCTGTACTCCTTATTCCTAGTGCTGAAGTTCTAACAGTCTAACACTCTAAATCTTTTTTTATGATAATTACCTATTATCTCCCATTTTATCTATGCTAATTACCTTTTCTGTTCTTCATCTCATATCTGCTAATTGCCTATTTTCTTATCTTCTAACTTTATTTTCTCTCCTATCTAATATATGCTAATTATCTTTTATCACATACTCCCTATCATATATTTGCTAATTACTTATTTTCGCCCCATTCTTAACTTATCTCTCTTTATCCTAATCAGTGGCTATCATATACTATTTTTAATTACATAATTACAAATTATAAAAAATTTCGTACATGGTTTAAAAAAAAAAGTATTTCCCTTTAAAGTTTTAGAGATGCTGAGAACGAATGTGACATTAATAAAAATAAATAAAAGTTTCTGTAGACATTTATTTACACATTTTGCTTATATGTTTAAAATATATTACGACTACACTTGTATTGTTATTGTTATTGTCCAGCAATAATCTGGTAACATTGATGGACTCCTTTTCCCCTGGTAGCGCTTCTCCATGACTGAGTCGTCCTGGGGGGCAATGTTCACTGTGTTCACTACTAACTGCTACGTAGTTGGCCGGAAAAAAAATCTAGATGCAAATGCTGGAAATGCATCTTTAAATGCATTATCAGGAGATTTCATTGCTGCATTCTGGAGTTCATTAGTTCAGGCTTAATCTTTGGCAGTTATAAATCTCTGAAAAGGACGTTTAATTTATTCTGAGTTTTGACGTACGGTTTAAAAGATGGTAGATTATCACCTTATTCAGGGTCTTGTGAATTTAAAGACTCACGTGTTTCACACATGGAGTTGAGGAGAGGGTATTCCTTTACCGTGAGATTCCGGGCGAATAGCAGAGAATATATTAGGTTCTTGTACTGCCCACTTTTATTTCTTGCAAAGACACCTTTCCTGAGTGGAGGCGCCATGCAGAACTAACAATCGCTTGCGTAATCTGTTGGTTCCCTCCACACCACTGGCACTGCAAAAGGCATAGATTTCCTTTTCCAGTTCAACCACTGGCGAAGGTTAGTTGCACGAGTTTTGCATCACATGTGTGGGGTCCAGCTCTTGGCCTGATCTCCAGTCATACAGTCAAAATAAAGGGTGATAAGCTTTTGTAACCACGGCAGCTATGACACGTTTTTATATTGCAAAATTCAATTTTCCAGTAACAAAACAGAAGTTATCAGCACTGCTCATGCTATTAAGAGACATCTTTGTCCAAATCTGGACGAAAAAAGTAAATGTCGAAAGTACACACTAAAAAAACAGTTTGACATTTCTGCGCTGTATGACTTCCGAGAATAAAATGACGCAGTGCAGTTTAGTAGGGTAATGTAATACCTCAATTCCGAATAAATCGTCAGTTTACTATTACAGAAGTTGAAAAAAAAAAATAGTGTCCAAATCACGGACACTGTAATTTGGAAAACAAGTACTACTGGTGAGAGACATAGGAAAGAGGATGTATTCTGTAAACAAATGCCCATTGTGGTTCTGAATCAAAAACCTTTTCCCGGTATAGTGTATATACGTACTTACCTTCCCGAATCAAGGAAGTGTAACAGCAGCTGGGCAGTCAGGGCCAACTCCTGTTATTTTTCCCTCTCATACTTCGTTGTCCCAGACGGGTTTACCTGTCATATTTCGTCGCCTTGGATGGCTTTCCCTATCAAGTTTATAAATAAAGTGACTTGAACTTGCCTAGCTTGGGCCAGTAGGCCTGCTGCAGTGCTCCTTCTATCTTCTCATTATCATATTCACCAACCCAATTTTTTTTCCTAAGCATTTTAGCTGTAGGAGTGATATTTAGCGGAAATCATCTTCCATACACATCGTTAATATACATTACTTCACGATACACATCTGTCATATACATACGAAAACTTAACATAAATATAAATTAATTCACTAAAACTCTTTGTAATCAGATAACTGCGAAATAAAACGTTGATGGTCAACAGTTAGTTGTATTTTCCTTACTGAGATATTTATATTATTATTATTATTATTATTATTATTATTATTATTATTATTATTATTATTATTATTATTATTATTATTGTTGTTGTTATTATTATTATTATTATTATTATTATTATTATTATTATTATTATTATTATTATTATTATTATTATTATTATTATTGTTATTATTATTATTATTATTATTATTATTATTATTATTATTATTATTATTATTATTGTTGTTGTTATTATTATTATTATTATTATTATTATTATTATTATTATTATTATTATTATTATTATAATTATTATTGTTGTTATTATTATTATTATTATTATGATTATTATTATTATTGTTGTTTTTATTATTATTATTATTATTGTTTTTATTATTATTATTATTATTATTATTATTATTATTATTATTATTATTATTATTATTATTATTATTATTATTGTTTTTATTATTATTATTATTATTATTATTATTATTATTATTATTATTATTATTATTATTGTTATTATTATTATTATTACTTTATTATTCTTATTATTATTATTTTAAAGTTATTTTATCGCTATTATTATTGTTATTATTTAGAACAATAGCAACATCGAATCAACAGCAAAAAAACAACATAAACAAATAAACAAGAGTAAAACAAGTCAGCAACAACAAACACAAATGGTCAACAGCAAGAATAAATCAACAATAAGTCAAGAATAAACTTCTTACTGGAACTCGTCAAAGATTGCAAACTTACTTTCCTACCGTCTTGCTGTGCCGGTCTCCCGTCAGTAACAACTTTCTCCTGTCAGTAACAGCTTTCTCCTGTAAGTAACAACTTTCTCCTGTCAGTAACAACGTTCTCCTGTCAGTAACAATTTTCTCCTGTAAGTAACAACTTTATCCCGTCAGTAACAACCTTCTCTTCAAAGCGTGTTGAAATCCCACCAACGAGAAGGATTCAATACTTTTCTATTCACGAATGAGACACTTGGATGTCTTATCGTGGGGTTCTTTATTTTGAAGAGGCTTCGGCAACCAGCGGCTTTTCCTCCACTGGCTGACGAAACACCTGGCCATCTACCCAGGATTTGCACATATGTCTTATTCATCGACTGGTTGGTTCCGTATGTGATTACGGCTGTCACTTCTATTCAAAACACGACACTAGCACAGAGAGAGGTTACTGGTATCATCTCGAGGGATATTCTCGTCTGTAGCCACTGTTTCCTTGAATAGGAATGTGAGTACGTAACACAAGCCTTCACACGTTTTCAGTTTCCGTTTTTCTTCATCCGAGACTTCAGGCTTAAGTAAACACAAACTATCCTCAACAAATCAGTAACGTAACATTCCTGGAAATCGTTTTCAGTGCTTCCATGAGGGGTTGTTGCTAGAAATACTCGCTTGCTAGAATCAGTGTCTCCACCACGACTACATCCCCTATCAAATGCTTCACTGGGAAGCGAAGTCCCAGACATCTTCTGGCCACAGCTGGCGTCTGTGGTATTCCCTGTGGATGTTGTTCCAAGAAATATGTAGGAGAAACAGGCAAAAGTCTATCTGTTTACTTGAGTGAGCATCGACAAAAGCCTGTGACCTCCCTATAAACTCTTCGGGACATTTGATGAGTTGGAATGAGGCACAATTCGTCCTCACTGAACCCAGCCGTAGGATTTGAGGGTTCCTGGAAGCCTCACTAATCGTCGTCACGTGGAGCAAAATACTGGAAATAAGATCAATTAAGAAAAAAAAGTGACATACATGATAGTCAACCAACGGACCAGCAGACGCCGTCTCAGAACCTCTCTCGTACTCTCATCAGATCACTACCTGTCTCTCACACCTCACTTTCAAGACCATATATGTGTACTGTTGTTGACCTCTGTATATTAGAAGTGATTAAGGTAGGTACAAGGTTTGTAAGGAAACAGGATAAGTGTTTCCTGATGCGGGTCTTAGTCATATTATAACCCACAGCTGGAGCTCTTGGTCATCTGACCGAGGCCTTCCGCTGGCTTACCCCTCCACTCTTTTAAAAATCATGCCTATGAATATAACTATTAGATAGACAAATAGACAGGTGATCAAATTTTCCAATGTATATATCCTTGTGTCACTTAAAGTGTCTTTCTAATTCAGCTGTCAGTATCAGGATTTATACTACATCAACAAAAGTAATTACAAATCAACAACAGCAGCAAAAATTAACAAGAACAAAACATCAACAATAGCACTGGCAACAAATCAACAATAGTAGCAACAGCAAATCAACAACAGCAACAGGAAATAAAAAACAGTAACAACAAATCATCAACAGCAGCAAAGAATCAACAACAGAAAAAACAACAAATCAACAACAGCAAAGCAACAACACTAACAACAAAACAACAACATCAACAACAAATCAACAACAGCAACAAATTAACAACAGCAATAACAACAAATTAACAAGAACAACAAATTAACACCAGCAGCAAAAAGAAATCAGCAACAGCAGTAACAACAACAGCTACAACAATCAACAACAGCAACAAGAACTCAGCAACAACAAATTAACAACAACAAATCTCCAATAACAATAACAAATCTCCAACAACAACAAGAACAACAACAATAACAAAAATAGCTGCAACCTTAATAAAAACATCTAGACAAAGAAAATAACTAAACTTGTAAATGTTCTTATCAGTAAGGAAGAGAGACAGCTGGATACCAGACAAAGACAGCTGGATATGATGCCAAGACAGCTGGATACCAGACAAAGACAGCTGGATATGATGCCAAGACAGCTGGATACCAGACAAAGACAGCTGGATATGATGCCAAGACAGTTGGATACCAGACAAAGACAGCTGGATATGAGGCCAAGACAGCTGGATACCAGACAAAGACAGCTGGATATGAGGCCAAGACAGTTGGATACCAGACAAAGACAGCTGGATATGATGCCAAGACAGCTGGATACCAGACAAAGACAGCTGGATATGAGGCCAAGACAGCTGGATACCAGATAAAGACAGCTGTATATGATGCCAAGACAGCTGGATACCAGACAAAGACAGCTGGATATGATGCCAAGACACTTGGATACCAGACAAAGACAGCTGGATATGATGCCAAGACAGCTGGATACCAGACAAAAGCAGCAGGATATGATGCCAAAACAGCTGGATACCAGACAAAGACAGCTGGATATGATGCCAAGACAGTTGGATACCAGACAAAGACAGCTGGATATGATGCCAAGACAGCTGGATACCAGACAAAGACAGCTGGATATGAGGCCAAGACAGCTGGATACCAGACAAAGACAGCTGTATATGATGCCAAGACAGCTGGATACCAGACAAAGACAGCTGGATATGATGTCAAGACAGTTGGATACCAGACAAAGACAGCTGGATATGATGCCAAGACAGCTGGATACCAGACAAAGGCAGCTGGATATGATGCCAAGACAGTTGGATACCAGACAAAGACAGCTGGATATGATGCCAAGACAGTTGGATACCAGACAAAGACAGCTGGATATGATGCCAAGACAGCTCGATACCAGACAAAGACAGCTGGATATGATGCCAAGACAGCTCGATACCAGACAAAGACAGCTGGATATGATGCCAAGGCAGTTAGATACCAAGCAAAGACAGCTGGAAATGATGCCAAGACAGCTGGATACCAGACCAAGAAGCTGGATAAAAATCCTAGAAAGCTGTTAAACGACCATGACAGATGGGTTAAAGACCTAGAGAGCTGGATACGAGGTCTAGACAGCTGGATTCCAAGTCATAATAGCTGGATACCAGGCCTAGATAGCTGGATATGAGCCCTAGACGGCTGAATACAAGGCTTAGACAGTCGGATACCAGGCCTAGACAGCTAGATAAGAGCCTAGACAACTGGATATGAGTCTTGGATAACTGGATATGCAGTCAAGGCAACTGAATGTTCGGTCAAGACAGCTGGATACGGTTCCAATACAACTGGATATGCGGCCAAGACAGCTGGATACGTGGCTTGGACATATGGACACGTATTCAAGAACGACTGATATTATCAGCAACTTGCAATCCAAGATGCAAGCAGCGTTCTCAAGAAAGATCTTTACAAATCCGGATTTTTAGCCCAGTTGGCTTATGTTGGTTTGGGAGGAAGAAAGAGAGAGGAGGGAGGGAGAGAGAGAAAGAGTGAGAGAGAGAAAGAGAGAGAGAGAGAAATAGATAGAGAGAGAGAGAGAGAGAGAGAGAGAGAGAGAGAGAGAGCGGCTGATGTTGCTATTGCTGCTGGTTTCACTCTCTCATGGCTGCTTGCACCCTGTCATATCTATTCTAAAAGCTACAGTATGTATGGATACTGCCTCTACCAGTTCCTCTATGGCTAAAGAAGTAGTGCCTAACATCCCTGTGTACTCACCTAATTCACTTAATTGTGGTGCAGGGGTCGAGACTCAGCTCCTGGCCCCGCCTCTTCACTGATTGCTACTAGGTCCTCTCTCTCTCTGCTTCCTGAGCTTTATCATACCTCTTCTTAAAACTATGTATGGTTCCTGCCTCCACTACTTCACTTGCTAGGCTATTCCACTTCTGATGACTCTATGACTGAAGAAATACTTCCTAACGTCCCTGTGACTCGTCTGAGTCTTCAGCTTCCAGTTGTGACCCCTTGTTCCTATGTCCCCTCTCTGGAACAGCCTATCTCTGTCCACCTTGTCTATTCTCCGCAGTATCTTATATGTCGTTATCATGTCTCCCCTGACCCTTCTGTCCTCCAGTGTCGTCAGTCCGATTTCCCTCAACCTTTCCTCGTACGACATTTCTCTGAGCTCTGGGACTAGCCTTGTTGCAAACCTTTGTACTTTCTCTAACTTCTTGACGTGCTTGACCAGGTGTGGGTTCCAGACTGGTGCTGCATACTCCAGTATGGGCCTAACATACACAGTGTACAGTGTCTTGAACGATTCCTTATTAAGGTATCGGAACGTTATTCTCAGGTTTGCCAGGCGCCCGTATGCTGCAGCAGTTATTTGGTTGATGTGTGCCTCCGGTGACGTGCTCGGTGTTATGGTCACCCCGAGGTCTTTCTCCCTGAGTGAGGTCTGTAGTCTTTGTCCACCTAGCCTATACTCTGTCTGCGGTCTTCTTTGCCCCTCCCCAATCTTCATGACTTTGCATTTGGCAGGATTGAATTCGAGAAACCAGTTTCTGGACCACATGTCCAGCCTGTCCAGCTCTCTTTGCAGTCCTGCCTCATCCTCATCCGATTTAATTCTTCTCATCAACTTCACATCATCTGCGAATAGGGACACTTCAGAGTCTGTTCCTTCCATCATGTCGTTCGCATATATCAAAAATAGCACTGGTCCTAGAACTGACCCCTGTGGGACCCCACTCGTCACAGGCGCCCACTGTGATACCTCTTCACGTACCATGACTCGTTGCTGCCTCCCTGTCAGGTATTCCCTGATCCATTGCGGTGCCCTCCCTGTTACATGCGCCTGATCCTCCAGCTTCTGCACTAATCTCTTGTGGGGAACTGTGTCAAAGGCCTTCCTGCAGTCTAGGAAAACGCAATCAACCCACCCCTCTCTCTCTTGTCTTAATTCTGTTACCTTGTCATAAAACTCCAGGAGGTTTGTGATACAAGATTTGCCTTCCATGAACCCATGCTGTGAGTGTGTGAGTGTGTGTGAGTGTGTGTGTGTGTGTGTGTGTGTGTGTGTGTGAGTGTGTGTGTGTGTGTGTGTGTGTGTGTGTGTGTGTGTGTGTGTGTGTGTGTGTGTGTGTGTGTGTGTGTGTGTGTGTGAGTGTGTGTGTGATAGGAACAAAGTGGGTTCCTATCAGAGAAGCAAAAAGTCACAATACCGTGACTGGAACAATACACAATTAACCCGCACATGGGTGAGAGGAGTTTACGACGACGTTTCGGTCCGAGTTGGACCATTTACAAAGTCACACCGAAACATCGTCGTTAAGCTCCTCTCTCCTACATGCGGGTTATTTGTGTATCAGAGAGCGTCTTACCACAAACAAGTTCAGCCACACAAATTTTTTCTCATTAGCAGGTATGACGCCCAACGCGATTAGAACTTTCCCTGGGCTGAGAAAGTTAGAGGAAAGTCTTGGGAGCTGTGCTTTCCCCACTGTTGATTAATGAAGAAGTGTTTGTCGGAATACTTTTCCTAACTTTACACCTTCCGTCTTTCTGATAGGAGAGAGAGAGAGAGAGAGAGAGAGAGAGAGAGAGAGAGAGAGAGAGAGATAGAGATTCCCAATATCTTTCACCAATTCAAAATTTTTATTTTCTGTGTATTCAGATTTTTAATGTATGTCAAGTAATATAAATTATTTATGCCTGTTTTTCAAACGAATACTTTCGTAATTTAAATATAAATATGTAGTGCCGAATAGGTAAAACTTTAGATTTTTGGCTTAAATAGAAACGCTCTTCTTGCCGAATAAGGCAAGCGAAAATTTGTGTATGCAGTATTTTCGCAACAATCATTCTGAACCTAACGAAAAAAAATATATTTCATTGTGTTTGTTTATTACTGAATTATTGTAAACTTATCTAAAATATATTTAGCTGGATTAGGCTAAAATAAATTGTACTTGTTATAATAAGGTTAGGTAAGTTTTCGAAAGTTCCTTTGGTACAAAATCATTAGTTTTTACATTAACATAAATGAAAAAATATATCCTTAAACGAATAAGAGAAAATTTTGGAAAGGACTTAATTTTAAATGAGTTCTTGCTAAATGACCAGTTTTACCTATATGTATATAAATATATATATATATATATATATATATATATATATATATATATATATATATATATATATATATATATATATATATATATATATATATATATATATATATATATATATATATATATATATATATATATATATATATATATATATATTTTTGCTATGCTTAATATTTGATCATTTCGCCAATTCCATAAAACGTTCACTAGAAAATTCGTAGTTTAAAAGTAATCGCCGCTCTAGAATTTACATAATCCCTCGAAGCTGCAAATATTTCTTCCATGCTTTTTAAAACAACCGCACGATTTTTTCTTTTTTTCCGAAAGTTGAAAACCAATCCTCTTCATTACCGGAGATGAGATGTGAAAGTATATTGTAGAAGTGGCAATTTACTTAAGAGCACTTTCTTAATGTTCACTTGAGCACTTTGCCTCGTTCTCTAAGTAAAAAAGTGGGAAAAGTTTCCACCCCAAGGTGCGTGAGATGCACTTTGTCCTCTCCGGAAATTGTACTGTAAGTTCTGGTGTTTTTTATGACTGTTTCGGCAGCAACTGGTCCCTGGGCGCTGAGGTGTGTGTGTGTGTGTGTGTGTGTGTGTGTGTGTGTGTGTGTGTGTGTGTGTGTGTGTGTGTGTGTGTGTGTGTGTGTGTGTGTGTGTGTGAGAGAGAGAGAGAGAGAGAGAGAGACGTTTGTCAATTAATTCACTACCTGTAATTTTATCACCCGAGTTACCTAATAACCAAGTTATCATCTTATCTACCTATACGTATATCTACCTACTTAACTACATCCACATATCTACCTACTTACAAACCTACGTACATTCGTATCTACCTATCTCGCTGTCTTAACCACATAAACTCTCATAATTACATAAATTTCTATCTCTGTATTTATCTCCCAATCTATTTCTTTCTCTTCATATCTCCATACCGTATCTAGCAATTTGTCAATCTCCATATATGCCTATCTCCATGCCCACCTATTTCCATACCTACCTGTCTCTATAACAACCTATCTCCATACCCACCTATCTCCATACCTACCTGTCTCTATAACAACCTATCTCCATACCCACCTATCTCCATACCTACCTGTCACTATAACAACCTATCTCCATACCCACCTATCTCCATACCAACCTATCTCCATATCTAGCTACTCCCTTACCTCACTGTCTTCATACCCTCCTAGTTCAATGACCTCCTTCCTTATATATTTATAAACTACTCACTCATACTTGGGTTAGCATCTTGCCCACCTACTAACCCATCTATCTACCCACCTACTAGCATCACCTAGTATTCCGTAAATAGCTTTAATAGTTGCGATACATTCCCCTTGCAGCAGTGCAAGGTATTTGCTGACGTTCCTTGAGGGAACGTGTTGATGTATAGGAAATGGAAGAGGATGAAAAAGAGGATAGAGAGGAAAGAGGGAGGAGGGAAGGACAAGAAATGCGAATAGAAAGGAGAAGAAAAGAGAACCCAAGTCAGGATAATCTTGTTTCCCTGAATCCTTTCTTAAATGTTACCTTGCTCACACTCCAACAGCACGTCAAGCCATAAAGCCACTTGCCTCCACTCACTCTGATCTAACACACTCACACAAGCCTGCTGAGTGTTCAAGCACATAGTACTCGAAACCTCCTTTACCCTCCTCCCTTTAATCTTTCCTGGGATTACCCCCCTACCCCCTCCTACCCTCCACCCCAGATTCATACATCCTCCTGGCCGTATTTATTCTGTTCTGTCCTTTCTAAATGTCTAACCCACCTACACAATTCCTTCTCAACCCTCTGAATTGTACCTTTGGTACCCCCAATCTATCTTGCAAATTCTCTTCATAATATTCACACCACACGTCCCTCTCAAACATCACATCTCTACTGTCTCCATCTTCCTCCTTGTTGCAACGTTTAAAACCCATGCTTCACCCACCATATAATAGTGTTGGCACCACCTATTTAGCTATATTCCCCTTCTTTGGTCTCCATGGATATGCTTCTGTCTTGTCACAGATGCCTTGACGCACCCCTCACCTTTTTCCTCTTCCTCAGTTCTATGGTTCAGCTCAATTCAATTCAAGTTTATTCTCTATAAGGGTTACAATGTGGGGTTTACAGGTTTTGGATATTGTGTGGTTTAAATGTTATAAAATACTAATTACAGAGGGGGCCACTAGGACACCTAGCATGGCTAGGCATTTCGGGCAGACTTAGATTAATTCTTAACATTAAGGTTCACCTCATCTGTCATAGATCCATCTGCTGACACGTCAGCTCCCAAATATCTTAACACATTCACTTCCTATATACTCTTTTCCTCCGGTTTTATATCCAGTCTTTGTCTAGTTGTTTCTTGTTACTCTCATCACCTTTCTCTTCCACTATGTTTACTTTCAATTTTCCTTATCTACCTCCTCAGATCCCTTCATCAATTTTTCACAACTTCTCTTCAGCGCAGAATTCATAATTAAAATAAAGAGTAAACAAAGATAATTTATGCAAAACAAACCGGTGAAAAAAAATAGTGAAGGTTCAAGTACTTTCGTGATTTCTCACATCTTCAAGTACCTTGATAATGTGAGAAATCACGAAAGCTCATGGAATTTCACAATTTTTTCATAGTGGTTGTTTTAAATATTGTGTTATCAAGTGTTTACCGTGATCTTATTGCAAAAATAATTCATCTTAAGCTCTAAACTCATGTGGGAGAGATTAAAATAGTACGAGAACCCCAGTGGAAATCAGTCACTTTGACAGACTTTTGGGGAGGGATATCCTAGGTAATCTACACATATGATGTGATATTTGCTTTTATTTTTCCTTTTTTTCAATGTTAGTATTGGGATTATTAAGTCCCTATAGGAATTTACTAATTCATATACGGATTACACACACGCACACGCACACACACACACGCACACACACACACACACACGCACACACACACACACACACACACGCACACACACACACACACGCACACACACACACACACACACACGCACACTTTATATATATATATATATATATATATATATATATATATATATATATATATATATATATATATATATATATATATATATATATATATATATATATATATATATATATATATATATATATATATATATATTCCTCTGTCTCTTCCTGCTCCCACGTTCTCCTTCATTCACCTCTCTTTCCCTCACGGAAATTCGACAAAACAATTTGAAGTTATTAAAAGTATTACTGACCAATTTCGGGAAGGAAATTAATCACTGTGGCTAACAAATGCGATTAGAAACTCCCCGGGCACGCCTGCATATGTAATGAGGCGTCACTGCAAGGGCATTGAATCCCTCTCTCATACTAGACCGCTTCGGAAAGCAAAAAAAGAAAAAAGGAGTTGTACCTTGTAGATGATTAATTGGACTGGAAGACTATCGACTACTGTTGTTGAGGGTGGAATCATGAACGGGGCTCAGTCTCCTTACACCTGTTGCCCCTGTTGATCTAACAGTAAATAGGCACCTGAGTATTTGCCGACTGCTGTATGTAGCATTTTGAGGCAGGATCAGCAACTATAAGACTGCTTATACCTGTTGACCCTGTCCGTTTAGCAGTAAATAGGTACCTGGGTGTTAGTCGACTCCTGAGGTTCGGAAGTACATACATCTTAGAGCTGGGCTTGTAAATGAGCTGGTAAAAGATAACACCCCTTAGCCTGTAAATGAACTGAGAAAAGACAACAGCTCTTAACTTGTAAATGAGCTAAGAAAAGATAACAGATCATAGCTTGTAAATAAGTTGAGAAAAGGTAACAGCCCTTAGTTTGTAAACGAGCTAAAAAAATTTTAATATCTTTAGTATTGTAAATGAGCTAAGTAAAGATAACAGCTCTTAACTTGTAAATGAGCTAAGTAAAGATAACAGCTCTTAACTTGTAAATGAGCTAAGTAAAGATAACAGCTCTTAACTTGTAAATGAGCTAAGTAAAGATAACAGCTCTTAACTTGTAAATGAGCTAAGTAAAGATAACAGCTCTTAACTTGTAAATGAGCTAAGTAAAGATAACAGCTCTTAGCTTGTAAATGAGCTAAGTAAAGATAACAGCTCTTAACTTGCAAATGAGCTAAGTAAAGATAACAGCTCTTAACTTGTAAATGAGCTAAGTAAAGATAACAGCTCTTAACTTGTAAATGAGCTAAGTAAAGATAACAGCTCTTAACTTGTAAATGAGCTAAGTAAAGATAACAGCTCTTAACTTGTAAATGAGCTAAGTAAAGATAACAGCTCTTAGCTTGTAAATGAGCTAAGTAAAGATAACAGCTCTTAACTTGTAAATGAGCTAAGTAAAGATAACAGCTCTTAACTTGTAAATGAGCTAAGTAAAGATAACAGCTCTTAACTTGTAAATGAGCTAAGTAAAGATAACAGCTCTTAACTTGTAAATGAGCTAAGTAAAGATAACAGCTCTTAACTTGTAAATGAGCTAAGTAAAGATAACAGCTCTTAACTTGTAAATGAGCTAAGTAAAGATAACAGCTCTTAACTTGTAAATGAGCTAAGTAAAGATAACAGCTCTTAACTTGTAAATGAGCTAAGTAAAGATAACAGCTCTTAACTTGTAAATGAGCTAAGTAAAGATAACAGCTCTTAACTTGTAAATGAGCTAAGTAAAGATAACAGCTCTTAACTTGTAAATGAGCTAAGTAAAGATAACAGCTCTTAACTTGTAAATGAGCTAAGTAAAGATAACAGCTCTTAACTTGTAAATGAGCTAAGTAAAGATAACAGCTCTTAACTTGTAAATGAGCTAAGTAAAGATAACAGCTCTTAGCTTGTAAATGAGCTAAGTAAAGATAACAGCTCTTAGCTTGTAAATGAGCTAAGTAAAGATAACAGCTTGTAAATGAGCTAAGTAAAGATAACAGCTCTTAACTTGTAAATGAGCTAAAATGAGCTAAGTAAAGATAACAGCTCTTAACTTGTAAATGAGCTAAGTAAAGATAACAGCTCTTAGCTTGTAAATGAGCTAAGTAAAGATAACAGCTCTTAACTTGCAAATGAGCTAAGTAAAGATAACAGCTCTTAACTTGTAAATGAGCTAAGTAAAGATAACAGCTAACTTGTAAATGAGCTAAGTAAAGATAACAGCTCTTAACTTGTAAATGAGCTAAGTAAAGATAACAGCTCTTAAAATGAGCTAAGTAAAGATAACAGCTCTTAGCTTGTAAATGAGCTAAGTAAAGATAACAGCTCTTAACTTGTAAATGAGCTAAGTAAAGATAACAGCTCTTAACTTGTAAATGAGCTAAGTAAAGATAACAGCTCTTAACTTGTAAATGAGCTAAGTAAAGATAACAGCTCTTAACTTGTAAATGAGCTAAGTAAAGATAACAGCTCTTAACTTGTAAATGAGCTAAGTAAAGATAACAGCTCTTAACTTGTAAATGAGCTAAGTAAAGATAACAGCTCTTAACTTGTAAATGAGCTAAGTAAAGATAACAGCTCTTAACTTGTAAATGAGCTAAGTAAAGATAACAGCTCTTAACTTGTAAATGAGCTAAGTAAAGATAACAGCTCTTAACTTGTAAATGAGCTAAGTAAAGATAACAGCTCTTAACTTGTAAATGAGCTAAGTAAAGATAACAGCTCTTAACTTGTAAATGAGCTAAGTAAAGATAACAGCTCTTAACTTGTAAATGAGCTAAGTAAAGATAACAGCTCTTAACTTGTAAATGAGCTAAGTAAAGATAACAGCTCTTAGCTTGTAAATGAGCTAAGTAAAGATAACAGCTCTTAGCTTGTAAATGAGCTAAGTAAAGATAACAGCTCTTAACTTGTAAATGAGCTAAGTAAAGATAACAGCTCTTAAATTGTAAATGAGCTAAGTAAAGATAACAGCTCTTAACTTGTAAATGAGCTAAGTAAAGATAACAGCTCTTAGCTTGTAGAGCTAAGTAAAGATAACAGCTCTTAACTTGTAAATGAGCTAAGTAAAGATAACAGCTCTTAACTTGTAAATGAGCTAAGTAAAGATAACAGCTCTTAGCTTGTAAATGAGCTAAGTAAAGATAACAGCTCTTAACTTGTAAATGAGCTAAGTAAAGATAACAGCTCTTAGGTTGTAAATGAGCTAAGTAAAGATAACAGCTCTTAACTTGTAAATGAGCTAAGTAAAGATAACAGCTCTTAACTTGTAAATGAGCTAAGTAAAGATAACAGCTCTTAACTTGTAAATGAGCTAAGTAAAGATAACAGCTCTTAACTTGTAAATGAGCTAAGTAAAGATAACAGCTCTTAACTTGTAAATGAGCTAAGTAAAGATAACAGCTCTTAGCTTGTAAATGAGCTAAGTAAAGATAACAGCTCTTAACTTGTAAATGAGCTAAGTAAAGATAACAGCTCTTAACTTGTAAATGAGCTAAGTAAAGATAACAGCTCTTAACTTGTAAATGAGCTAAGTAAAGATAACAGCTCTTAACTTGTAAATGAGCTAAGTAAAGATAACAGCTCTTAACTTGTAAATGAGCTAAGTAAAGATAACAGCTCTTAACTTGTAAATGAGCTAAGTAAAGATAACAGCTCTTAACTTGTAAATGAGCTAAGTAAAGATAACAGCTCTTAACTTGTAAATGAGCTAAGTAAAGATAACAGCTCTTAGCTTGTAAGCTGAAGGGAGAAAAATAAAGAAAGCAATGAAGATAGCACAGAAGAGAAAATATTCCCTATGGTACATTTCGTCCTTCTTGTCTCTCTAGGGCTGTTGATCCGAGGAACTGGAGGTAAACTGCCTCTTCCACGGATTAAACTTAATCCTCCTCCAGAAACTGTATGACACCTACGGATTTAGCGCTTTTCCATTAATAAATAATTACCAAGCTCTCTTAGTATATTTAATAATAATAATAATAATAATAATAATAATAATAATAATAATAATAATAATAAATTAATATAAAACTATTATTATTATTATTATTATTATTATTATTATTATTATTATTATTATTATTATTATTATTATTATTATTATTATTATTATTATTATTATTATTAATTGTATGAGGAAGCGCTAAACCCGTACATGTGAATATATTTCATGTCTGAGTATATCATACGTATGCCTACTAATATACCTCAATTTCTAATTAAATTGGACGAATATACCTTATTTTTATGCCCATGTCTACGAGAACACCCTATGTCTAAATTTAATGTCTATTAATGCACTCCTTGTCTAAACTTATAATGAGGAACATAGCCACCTTCTCTACGAAGACGTTCCATATCTAAATGTATGTCTAAGAACGTTCCCCTGTGTCTAAATCTATGTCGATGGCTATGGACCATGTCTAAGTCTACCCTGTCTACCAACAGTGTCCCACACAACGGACGATCTGGTCTTCATTTGGGACCCCGATGTCCCTGTCGAAGTGGATAGGAGTATTGAACTGCCTCAATTAGACCTAGTCAAGAAATATACTGGTGACTGCACTCAGGTCTATTCCACAGGTGAGTCTACTCCACAGGTGAGTCTAGAAATCCCGCCAGACATCAGGCATGTCTATGTATCCAAGGCGTCATTCCGTCGGATCACTTCGCAATCAGTCGACCAAAGTCTACTCCACGCGTCGGTCTGACTGTTGAATTCAGTCAGTAAATCCGTCTAATCCACAAGTCAGTCAGGTCTACTTTAGACGTGAGTCAGTCTAGTCCACAGGTCAGTCAGGTCTACTTTAGACGTAAGTCAGTCTAGTCCACAGGACAGTCAGATCTACTTTAGACGTGAGCCAGTCTAGTCCACAGATCAGTCAGGTGAGTTTATCACGATAATTAGGTCAAGTCTACAGGTCACTGACAGCAAAAAGAAAAATAATAATTGTCCCTGCCATGGTATTCACTGTGTCGATTAACTGTGAATTATTCCAGTCATGGTGTTGTGACTGTGTGGGTCAGTTAGGAAGTGTTCTAGCCACGGTACTGTGGCTTCCTGTATTAGTTGTGAATTGTTCCAACCACGGAATTGTAAACCATGCCACGGGTTGGGTTTGAACCCGCGACCAGAGAGTCTCAAAACTCCAGACCGTCGCGTTAGCCACTGGACCAGCTAGCCACAATATTGTGGCTAGCTGGTCCAGTGGCTAACGCGACGGTCTGGAGTTTTGAGACTCTCTGACCGCGGGTTCAATCCCGCCCGTGGTATGGTTTGTTTGCAATCGTGTCACTACGATTTCGTGAGTCACGGAATTATAACTTTGTTAGTTGGGAATTGTCCCAGCCATGGTATTGTGACTTACGTCCTTCAGATAAACACCTCCTCTTCACCTCTTCAGCGTTAAGGTGATCGTTAATACAATTCCCAATGCAATGTCTCTTGCAACTCTCTCGTTAAATCACTCTATAAAAGGATTTTGAGCACCCAGGTGTTATTTTCCACTCCGCAGAGAAAATTCTATTTTAAGCGGACAATTTCTCAGCCCCGTGACTATGTCCGATATATTCCTGAAAACTTTCTGAAGGATGGAAGAGGTGAGAGAGAAGGCGATTAAGAGGGACACGGAAAGGAAAGGGGAGGGGTAAGGATTGGGAGTGATAGGGACTGGAGTGTGGTGGACTGGTATGGGATGAGAGGAGACTGTGGAGAGAAGGGAAAGGCTAGGGAGAGTGGGCTAAAGAGAACAGGGAAAGAGTAAGTTAGAGGACGAAAATTAGGTTAGAGAGCTGATTAGAGGAATAGGGAAAATGGAGGATAGGGAGAGAATGGGTTCAAGGAAATAGGGAGAAAATAAGGCTAGCAAGAAAGTAGGCTAGAAGGAGAAAAGAAGGTTTGGTAAAGAGCTAACTAGAGGGAATAGGGAAAAGAGGAGAATAGAGAGAGAGTGGGACCTGGTTGCTAAAGCTCTTCACACGACGAGTGTGTGGGTTCAATTCCCAGCCAGGGTAGAAACAATGAGCGTGTTTCTTTACATCTGTTGTCTATGTTCACCCACCAGTAAAATGGGTACATGGGTGTTAGTCGACTGGTGTGGGTCGCATTCTGGGACACTGACCTAATTTGCCCTAAATGCTCTGCATATCAAGGGGCTTTCTATATAGTAGCATTGCATTGATATCAGCTAGAATTGTACACCTGAGGTGCGGGGCTAATTGGAGAACTGAGAGGCTAAGAAGAGGTGGTAGGGGAGGGAAAGGAAAGGAAGGAGTAAGATAGAGGGGTAAAGAGAGGAGGGCAAGGCTAGGAAAAGAATATGCTTGAGGAAAAGACAGAGTGATGAAGGGCTGGGGGACAGGGATAGAGCGTGGGACAGGGATAGATTCTCCTGGAGGAGAGGCACACACGCTCAGCTTGTGACTGACGGCTCCCAATTTTCCTCTGGGACTCGCAGATAGCAAGGCTGTCGTCTTGCTGAGAGCCACACAGAGCAGGCAATTGTGTGTGGAGGGGGTTGTGTGTGTGAGACAGAGACAGAGAGACAGAGAGAGAGACAGAGAGAGAGACAGAGAGAGAGACAGAGAGAGAGAGAGAGACAGAGAGAGAGAGAGAGAGAGAGAGAGAGAGAGAGAGAGAGAGAGAGAGAGAGAGAGAGAGAGAGAGAGAGAGAGAGAGAGAGAGAGAGAGAGAGAGAGAGAGAGAGAGGTGATCCACATTGTCTCAAGAAGTGTGACCTCAGTGTTAGGGAAGACTATATTGTTTTGTGAAGTCTGCAATATTTAATCACCTCGGTATCAGAATGAAGACTGCAGAGTTGGCGAATCGTCGCAGTAAATATACACAAGTGATACATATACGTCTTACTTATTTACTTGTAAGACTTGGAAGACTACCAAGACCTGAAAAATCAAGAGGACCTGACAGACCAAGACAACCAGGAGGACTTCCTAATATCAGCCACTAGTCTCCGTGACATAACACCAGCAGACTTCCTAATATCAGCCACTGGTCTCCGTGACCATAACACCAGCAGACTTCTTAATATCAGCCACTAATCTCCGTGACATAACACCAGCAGACTTCCTAATATCAGCACTAGTCTCCGTGACATAACACCAGCAGACTTCCTATTATCAGCCACTGGTCTCCGTGACCATAACACCAGCAGATTTCCTATTATCAGCCTCTGGTCTCCGTGACCATAACACCAGCAGATTTCCTAAAATCAGCCACTGGTCTCATCTTCAATACGCTCAGCTCACATCTTTGTCTCACCTCGTCCGTGCGTACAAGCCTCGTCTTTACATACAAGAACTGCTAACACTGGCCTTTTGTTCCTCTTGGATTTCCGTGTAAGCCACACAAATCTCCACTTGACCAGACACGTGCCTCTCTCTCTCTCTCTCTCTCTCTCTCTCTCTCTCTCTCTCTCTCTCTCTCTCTCTCTCTCTCTCTCTCTCTCTCTCTCTCTCTCTCTCTCTCTCTCTCTCTCTCTCTCTCTCTCTCTCTCTCTTTCATACTCTCCTCGAAACCAAACGTAGTTAACATTGATGTGAGTGTTGATGCTGACATTAATGTTGGTATTGATATGGACGTTGATGAGGGTGTTGACGGTGGTTACACTGATGTGTGCAGGTTTGAGACTAGTTCCTCCAGGATTTTCCAGGTGTAAATTATGAAGTACCTTTCTTTCCTACCTTCCAAGGAATACAATTGAAGGAATTTCAGGAGTTCCTAGTTGTTTACATGTTTGAGTGAATGCGGAGAGTGAAAGCTCTCCGAGTGTTTTATAACTCAGCTGTCTTCAATGTAGCTGTTAGTATACAGCAGTATTCCAGCCTGGAGAGAACATGTAACTTAAAAGTTCTAGTTATCCAGGCAATCCTTTTCCTTGCGGTAGCAACAGCAACATTATTGTGATCCTTGAATGTGAGATCTTCTGACGACATTACTCCCAAGTCTCGCACATTAAGCCTCCACTTTACTGAGTGGTTTGAGTCTGTCCTGAACTTCGTTTCATTCTATATTTCTTCCAGTCTCCTATAGCAGAGTAACTGAAACTTGTCCTCAGTGAAAGTCATATTTGCTGTCTGAGGCCCTGTGGAAGACTTGGTTTATATTCTCATTTTTATATTCACTGTCTTCGATAGATGCCACTTTCACTGAGAGTCTGGTGTCATCAGCTAAGGATGTTACGGTTTAATGATTTATGACCTAGTCTATGATGGGTATAAGAATGAGATACAGAAGTGAGTCAAGTACTGTGCCTTGAGGAACAGAGCTTTTTCACTGTATCAGCCTTTGACTTCCCTCTGTTTACGACTACGGTTTGGTTTCTGGTTAAATATCCATTTGCCCACTTTACCAAGTATTCCTTTTGTATGTATTTTTCGTGCTACCACACCATCGTCGCACTTGTCGAAGGCTTTTGAGGAATTAGTATACACATATCAGCATTTACCTTGTCTTCTAGTGCATCCAGGACCACATTGTAATGGGCTAGCAGTTATGCAAGGCGGTCACAATCCATGGAGCTCTGGATTGTGACCTGATGCGATTCCATGAGACTAGAAAAAAATTTAGATAGGAATTAAAAAAAAAGAAAAATATGGCTACTGACTCACATTTCATACTATATATATATATATATATATATATATATATATATATATATATATATATATATATATATATATATATATATATATATATATATATATATATATATATATATATATATATATATATATATATATATATATATATATATATATATATATATATATATATATATATATATATATATATGCACCTGCCACATGTTTCATAGGGGCGACTTTTGTGGAAAATATCCTCTGGCACAAGCAGATTATATCTCTTCTCTGTCACGCCCGTATTAGAAAATATATTACATTTGGGTCTCTGGGAAATGGCTGGAGACATGGAGTAGACTATTTTGAGTCGGAGGCTGAAGAATGAAGTGAGAAGAGGCTGTTGTATAGCTTGATAGGAATTTTTTTTATGATGTTAAGGATATACAATACCGAAAAGTTGATAAGATATGTGCAATATAAAGATACTCTTGTGTTGCACACGTGTCTTATTCATCAACATTACGGATATTCTTGGCTTTATTTAAAGCGATGCCAGAGGGAATTAAGTCACAATACAGTGGCTGGAACAATTCACCATAAAACGCCCACTTCATTAGAGGAATTTTATGACGACGTTTCGGTCCAGGACCACTGTCCTGTGTGTGCAAAACCACTGTCCTGTCGGTCCAGGACTTACCGAAATGTCGTCATTAAGTTCTCCACCTAATGGATATTTTGGGGGTGAATGTAACAGTCTCTCTTAAAATGTAAACACAATCAAAGAAGACGTAGTACCACAGCACAGAAGAAATACGAAAAACAAAACACATCTAGTGGACACTGAACAATTATACATTATTTATATTATGTAAGTAAGTTCATTCAGGTATACATAAATACAGTTATATAGATTATCATACATAGCAGCAGATGTGTAGAGAACCTACGATAACCCAAAAAAGTCAGAGTGACTTATTTCCATTGGAGAAAGAGACAGAGAGAGAGAGAAAGAAAGAATGAGAGAGAATGAGAACGTATTCCCGACCCTTACAATTGACAAGTGACGTCAAACATAGTCTCATTGTGAAGTTCTTCGTTCTCGTTCCTAGCTGATGGACTTCCATTCCGGAGACGAAATTATACTTTCCAAAAATGGACGTACGATAACAGATTAACTTTCAAAATGAGTACAAAGAAATGAGGTTTCAGAATAATGTCTAAGAGTCGACATGAAGATTTTAGAAAACGGAGGGTAAATATCCTTGAAAAATCATTAAGCATTTCTCTCTCAGGATAACTGAAAGTGCAATTTCAGCAACGCTTCAGAAAATTACAATGCAGACAAAGGCTTGCAGGAGCACAAATGAAAGGCTTTTAGCTATTATTATTTTCCCTGTTATTATGCTTACATGCGGACTCAAACCTCTTAATAGAAGGCTCTCAGATGTTACTTTCATCGAATCATTTGAGTCTTCATGGGGAATATGTCTGGCAGACACGGACACAGAAACACGAGCCTCAGAAAAATATCATGTAGTCTAGTCAGTTTATTAATATAAATGGCTCTCACAGGACCCCTAAGCTTTCTGAGCTAAATCTGGGAACAACGTGTGTTCATGTCGTGTAAGTTTCTCCGTGAGCTTAATGTGTACTCACCTAACTGTGTGTGTGTTTGTGTATACATCCATACTTACCTAGCTGTGGTTGCAGGGGTCGATTCACAGCTCCTGGCCCCCCTCTTCACTGGCCGCTACTAGGTCACTTTTCCCGCTCTTTGAGCTTTATCATACCTCTTCTTGGAGCTATGTATGGATCCTGCCTCCACTACCTCACTCGCCAGACTTTTCCACTTCCTGACAACTCTATGACTGAAGAAATACTTCCTAACATCCCTATGATTCATCTGAGTCTTCAGCTTCCAACTGTGACCCCTTGTTGCTGTGTCCCATCTCTGGAGCGTCCTGTCTCTGTCCATCTTGTCGATTCCTCTCAGTATTTGGTGTGTGTGTGTGTGTGTGTGTGTGTGTGTGTGTGTGTGTGTGTGTGTGTGTGTGTGTGTGTGTGTGTGTGTGTGTGTGTGTGTGTGTGTGTGTGCGTGTGTGTGTGTGGCAATTAACCAGTCTCTTGCAAATTGAACATAAAAAAAAATTAGGTAAATCTTTTCATCATGCTAAAATGGATAAAAATAAGAAAGAATGTCAGTCTTATCTGTGAGTAGGAGTTCGGGACATTGACGCCCACACCTAATAACACACCAACCAGGTTCCTTTTTCCTGAAGTTAACTACGGTACCCCGTGGCCTGGTAGCTGAAGCTCTTGCTTCACACTGTGAGTGTCCGGGTTCGATTCCCGGGAGGGTAGAAACATTGGGCATGTTTCTTTACACCGGATGTCTATGTTCACCCATCAGTAAAATGGACCTGGGTGTTAGTCGACTGGTGTGGGTCGCATCCTGGGACAAAACTGACCTAATTTGCCCGAAATGCTCAGCATAACAAGCGGCTTTCTATATAGTAGTATGTCATTGATGTCAGCGAGGACTGTATACCTTGTACTGTACATATACTTGTAGAAATAAAGATATTATTATTATTATTGACCACAAAGGGAACCACTCCAACTGGGTATATACGTAATTGCCAAGTAATATAACCACCTACCTTTCATGACTCAACGCATAGTTATGTAAAAGGACACAGATGACACTAATGCGACATTTTATTGATGCAACGTTTCGCTTCCCAGGAGGTTTATCAGGCCGTTACGAGTTGATAAAACTGGAGAGAAAAACGTTGCCACGATAAAATATCACATTAGTTGCATCTGTGTCCTTCTACCTAACACTTGGGGGGAATTCTACCATTTTTACTGCAACATAGTAACCTAACCACTACTTTCCCTCAGGTAACTTCACCTGCCTGGAGATCGTGTTCACCTTCAAGCGTCGCCTAGGCTACTACCTCTTCCACACCTACATTCCCACCTGCCTCATCGTTATAATGTCCTGGATCAGCTTCTGGATCCGGCCGGAGGCGGTGCCGGCGAGAGTTACTCTGGGAGTCACCTCTCTCCTCACACTCTCCACTCAACACGCTAACTCACAGAAGTCACTCCCACCTGTCTCCTACATCAAGGTACCACTCCTCTTCTGTGATCCTGTGATTCTGTGAACCCGGTGAAGGGTTCTTGACTCAAGGAGGTTTAGCTGCCCTTCCTTCTTGGATCAAGCCTGGATGCCTTCATTAGTGTAAAAAGAAATCAAAACGACTCACAAATAACCCGCACATAAAAGAGAGAAGCTTAATACGACGTTTCGGTCCGACTTGGACCATTGACAAAGTCAATGGTCGGACCGAAACGTCGTCGTAAGCTTCTGTCTTTTATGTGCGGGTTATTTGTGTATCGTTCCAGTCACGGTATTGTGCCTTTTTGTTATTTATTTATCAAAACGACTGCCTGCTCAGCAACCGTTATCAAAATGAAAATTTTTGGCCCATATCTAAAATATTCATTTCACAACAGTCACTGTGCGGGTGAGAGGGGTCCTATAGAGAAATTCTCAGCACTTCATTAAGGAGGGAACTGGAGGAACCTACCATGTTCCTGGCCCATTGCCGAAATAGGCCAATAAGTATCCGACACTTTTTTTTTTTCAGAGATATATTGAAATACCCCAAAGTACCATTCTTGTCTCATGGGAGAATATATATGTATATATATATATATACATATATATATATATATATATATATATATATATATATATATATATATATATATATATATATATATATATATATATATATATAACAACACTGCACTACCTAAGACCTCTAGACAACACAAGGATTGTGTAATCTAGTGGTCTAAAGCGTCATGCGTTTTCTCTCACCATGAGGCGGGCCACAACAGCATGGGTTCGACTCCTTGGCTAGTGCAGTGTTGTGCAAGAAAGGTATAAAATAACGACAATATGAAAGTTAAGACACATGTGCAACATCTGGATATCTTTATTGTAGACGTTTCGCCATCCAGTGGCTTTATCAATACAGATTCTAGGACATAATAGGAAGACAGTAGAACTAAATACAAAAGATGAGGTAATCAGTCCCTCGGCCTTGGAGTTAGTGTTCACAGCATCGTGGTGGAGGAGAATCTCTGTTCTACTGTCTTCCTATTATGTCCTAGAATCTGTATTGATAAAGCCACTGGATGGCGAAACGTCTACAATAAAGATATCCAGATGTTGCACATGTGTCTTAGTGCAGTGTTGTTGTTGATCAATACCACTTGTTCCGTGGGTACAATAATATATATATATAATTATTATTAGCAATATTATTATTATTATGACGATACTACTAATAATACGCCTTTGTGTTCCTCAGGCCATCGACGTGTTTATGTCATCATGTACGGTGTTCGTGTTCTTCTCGTTGATGGAGTACGCCCTGGTCAACGTTGTTCTTGGTGACGTCCCTGAGGAACCCACGACCATGCGCAACGTGCGGCCCAGGACCCTCCTTCAGGTCTCCAGACCGCAGGTACGTGGTCCCAGGACCTTCCTTCAGGTCTTTAGACCGCAGGTACGTGGTTCCAGGACCCTCCTTCAGGTCTTTAGACCGCAGGTACATGGTAGGACCAGCCTTCAGGTCTCCAGACCGCAGGTACGTGGTCCCAGGACCTTCCTTCAGGTCTTTAGACCGCAGGTACGTGGTCCCAGGACCTTCCTTCAGGTCTTTAGACCGCAGGTACGTGGTTCCAGGACCCTCCTTCAGGTCTTTAGACCGCAGGTACATGGTAGGACCAGCCTTCAGGTCTCCAGACCGCAGGTAAGTGGTCCCAGAACCTTCCTTCAGGTCTCCAGGCCGCAGGTACAGTAACTTGCTATCAATGCAGTGACCGTTGTTATCAATGTAGTGACTTATTATCAGCACAGTGACCGTTGTTATTAATGCAATGACTGCTCTTATCAATGCAGTGATTGTTGTTATCAATGCAGTGATTGTTGTTATTAATGCAGTGACTATTGTTATCAATGCCTTGACTGTTATCAATGCAGTGACTGTTGTTATTAATGTAGTGACTGCTGTTATCAATGTTCTGACTGTTATCAATGCAATGATTGTTGTTATCAATGCAGTGACTTGTTATCAATGCCCTGACTGTTGTTATCAATGCAGTGACTGTTATTATCAATGCAGTGACTGTTGTTATCAATGCCCTGACTGTTGTTATTTGTTATCAGTGCCCTGACTGTTGTTATCAATGCAGTAACTGTTGTTATCAATGCCCTGACTGTTGTTATTTGTTATCAGTGCCCTGATTTGCTATCAATGCAGTAACTGTTGTTACCAATGCAGTGACTGGTGTTATCAATGCATTGACTTGTTATCAGTGCCCTGACTGTTGTTATCAATTCTCTGACTTGTTATCAATGCCCTGACTGTTGTTATCAATTCTCTGACTTGTTAAACCATACCCCGGCCGGGATTGAACCCGCGGTCAGAGAGTCTCAAAACTCCAGCCCGTCGCGTTAGCCACTAGACCAGACTTGTTATCAATGCTCTGACTGTTATCAATTCTTTTACTGTTGTTATCAATGCAGTGATTGTTTTTATCGATGCATTGACTGTTGTTATCAATGCAGTGACTATTTTTATTAATGCAATGACTTGTTATCGCCCGGCAATGATAACATTAGTGTGGGTAAATTCCCCTGACGCTAGATCCTCCGGCAGAATGTGTACAAATTAATGTGTATAAATGAAAATGTATAAATGAATGTGTATAAATGAAAATGTATAAATGAATGTGTATAAATGTGTGTAGATTGTGCATAATTGAACGTGTGTAAATGAATTTATATAAATGAATGTGTATAAATGAGTATAAATAAAGGCGTATAAATGTGTATGGGTCAATGAATGTGTATAAATTAGTATAAATGAAGGTGTATAAATGTGTATAGGCAAATGAAAGTATATAAATAGATGTGTATCAATGAATATGTATAAATGAATGTGTATAAATGAATGTGTATAAATGAATGTGCGTAAATTGAATGTGTATTATTATTATGTATATGAATGAATATGTATAAATGTGCGTAAATTGAATGTGTATAAATGAATGTGTATGTGTATAAATTGTATAAAACCCGACATGTTAATAAATAACAAACGCTGTCCAAGTGTCTCATTTATTTCATGAATGGCACACACGGAGGGGGCCACCGCTCCCCGCGGCCCGGTCCCACACCAGCCCCCGCGTAAAATAAATTCTTCCTTCGGCAGGATTCGCCGAAGAAAGCGGCGGAGGACTTCGAAGATGTTCCCTCCAGGAGCACCATCAAGGACACTGGACAGGCAGTCAGCGTGCCGCGCAGGTCTCCCGCCGTCCAGAGACGAGCCAATGGCAGGAAAAGTATCTGTCAGGGTGAGGTAGGTGACCAGTGAGGGAGCTCGGTGAGTCTACTTGACTGAATTGCGAGAGCCAATTGGAGGGCTTTGCCTAGCCTGCCAGCATTAGAATAACCAATAAGAGAGCTTGATGGAACTTTCACCTGTTCTTTATTTTCTATATTATTATTATTATTGTATGTAAAGTAAAAGGACACAAGTTCAACTAATGTGACATTTTATTGTGGCAACGTTTCGCTCTCCAGGAGCTTTATCAAGCCATTACAAACAATACATGGACACAGTGGGTATATAAAGGCTCAGAGTGAGGTGCAATACTAGTGAGGTACCATTTCGATGTTCACTAGTGGTAGTGGTAGTAGTAGTAGTAGTAGTAGTAGTAGTAGTAGTAGTAGTAGTAGTAGTAGTAGTAGTAGTAGTAGTAGTAGTAGTAGTAGTAGTAGTAGTAGTAGTGACAAAAGTAATACAATATGGTAGAGCAATTAATCCGTACATGAGTAAAAGGATATAGAAGCTATTACTTGGGTAACATAAAAATAGGTTGGACAAATATAGACTGGAAAGAGACAGGTTGTTTCAGTGTTCACTCTCTGTAATGTGCTTTGTGTAGTATAACAGGAGAGACTATGTGATGGCAGGGTTTACTGTTTTCAGGAGGATTCTTGCTAAGACTTCGGAGATGGTGAAGCTGCCGTTGTTTTGTTTAATTGTATTCGAAACAGCGATCAGTGCTGATTCGAGGCACTTGCGTCTGCTGAAATTAGTTTCTTTGATCACTAATTGGGCGTCTCTGAATTTCATGAGATGATTGATGGAATTTCGGTGTTGTACACAGGCGTTGTTCAAGTTATCGTTCCTACATGCGTAAATGTGTTCATTGAGGCGGGTGTCGAGGTTTCTTGCTGTTTCACCTACGTAAATCTTGTCACAGCCTCCACAGGGTATAGTGTAAACTCCTGCATTGACTGGTTCGTGGTGCTTGGATTTTGTCCTGGTTAGATCCTTTATTGAAGTGCTAGAAGCGATGGCGACTCTGGTGTTAGCTTGTGAAAGTACTTTTGAGACGTTCAGTGCAACCTGGCTGTTGGGAAGAATTATAACTTGGTTGGGAGTGGTGTTGATGCGTGGAGAATTAATGATCTGAAGAGCTCTTTTCTTGCAGTCTTTGATGAAAAAAGAAGGAAAATGTAACTCAGTGAATGTTTGGTGAATGTATGTACATTCCTCGTCAAGAAACTCAGGACTACAAATTCGGTATGCTCTTAGGAAAAACCCGATGATGATGCCTCTTTTGGTCTTGGTATCTTGACTGGAATAGAAGTGTGTGAGATCATTTTTATTGGTGGGTTTCCGATAAACTTGAAATCTTAGGTTGTTGTCTACTTTGTGAATGAGGACGTCGAGGAAAGGTAGCTTGTCATTGGACTCTTCTTCTAGTGTAAACTGAATCGCCGGTTCAACTGCGTTGAGCCTTGCCTGAAGATTCCGTACATCAAAACGTTTGGGAGTTATTACGAGGACGTCGTCCACGTAACGTAACCAAGTGACGCTTGAAGGAATGATGTTGGCGAAGTGTTCGGACTCTAGGTGTTCCATGTATAAGTTGGTTAGGACGGCACTGATGGGGGACCCCATTCCCATGCCGTAGGTTTGTTTGTAGAGCTTGTTATTGAAAGAAAAACAGTTGAAATTAACACAGAGTTCAATCAAGTGAACAAAATCTCCGGGAGGTAGAGGAAGATTAAGGTCCTGATGTGAAGAGGGAAGTCACTCTACCTCCCGGAGATTTTGTTGACTTGATTGAACTCTGTGTTAATTTCAACTGTTTTTCTTTCAATAACAAGCTCTACAAACAAACCTACGGCATGGGAATGGGGTCCCCCATAAGTGCCGTCCTAGCCAACTTATACATGGAACACCTAGAGTCCGAACACTTCGCCAACATCATCCCTTCAAGCGTCACTTGGTTACGTTACGTGGACGATGTCCTCGTAATAACTCCCAAACGTTTTGATGTACGGAATCTTCAGGCAAGGCTCAGCGCAGTTGAACCGGCGATTCAGTTTACACTAGAAGAAGAGTCCAATGACAAGCTACCTTTCCTCGACGTCCTCATTCACAAAGTAGACAACAACTAAGATTTCAAGTTTATCGGAAACCCACCAATAAAAATGATCTCACACACTTCTATTCCAGTCAAGATACCAAGACCAAAAGAGGCATCATCATCGGGTTTTTCCTAAGAGCATACCGAATTTGTAGTCCTGAGTTTCTTGACGAGGAATGTACATACATTCACCAAACATTCACTGAGTTACATTTTCCTTCTTTTTTCATCAAAGACTGCAAGAAAAGAGCTCTTCAGATCATTAATTCTCCACGCATCAACACCACTTCCAACAAAGTTATAATTCTTCCCAACAGCCAGGTTGCACTGAACGTCTCAAAAGTACTTTCACAAGCTAACACCAGAGTCGCCATCGCTTCCAGCACTTCAATAAAGGATCTAACCAGGACAAGATCCAAGCACCACGAACCAGTCAATGCAGGAGTTTACACTATACCCTGTGGAGGCTGTGACAAGATTTACGTAGGTGAAACAGCAAGAAACCTCGACACCCGCCTCAATGAACACATTTACGCATGTAGGAACGATAACTTGAACAACGCCTGTGTACAACACCGAAATTCCACCAATCATCTCATGAAATTCAGAGACGCCCAATTAGTGATCAAAGAAACTAATTTCCGCAGACGCAAGTGCCTCGAATCAGCACTGATCGCTGTTTCAAATACAATTAAACAAAACAACGGCAGCTTCACCATCTCCGAAGTCTTAGCAAGAATCCTCCTGAAAACAGTAAACCCTGCCATCACATAGTCTCTCCTGTTATACTACACAAAGCACATTACAAAGAGTGAACACTGAAACAACCTGTCTCTTTCCAGTCTATATTTGTCCAACCTATTTTTATGTTACCCAAGTAATAGCTTTTATATCCTTTTACTCATGTACGAATTAATTGCTCTATCATATTGTATTACTTTTGTCACTACTACTACTACTACTACTACTACTACTACTACTACTACTACTACTACTACTACTACTACTACTACTACTACTACTACTACTACTACTACTACTACCACTACCACTAGTGAACATCGATATGTTACCTCACTAGTATTGCACCTCACTCTGAGCCTTTATATACCCACTGTGTCCATGTATTGTTTGTAATGGCTTGATAAAGCTCCTGGTGAGCGAAACGTTGCCACAATAAAATGTCACATTAGTTGCACTTGTGTCCTTTTACTTTACATATTGTCGGTAGTTCTACCAACTTTATTACATTATTATTATTATTATTATTATTATTATTATTATTATTATTATTATTATTATTATTATTATTATTATTATTATTATTATTTATAATTATTGGTGTTATTGATCATCCACGTATTTTTTTTTATTTTTTGGTAATGCTCTCGCCTAAATGTGGTTACAGGGGTCGATTCACAGCTCCTGTGTGTGTATGTGTGAATAAATGAACGTTCAGTAACAATGTTGGTGTTCTCTTGTTCCATTTTCTCCACAATAATTTATCAATTTTCCTCAGATACAAAAAAATTGGCCAGTAAACAAAACAACACAAGTTAATCATCAGGAAACACCTGTTTCCTGACGATCTGGAAACAAGTGTTTCCTGACGATCTGGAAACAAGTGTTTCCTGAATGGCTTAACCATTAGCTTAACCCAGCTAGGTATTACACTCCATTTAAAGCAATAGACAAGTGAAGTAGCAGCAGCAGCAGCACACACAGTAAGAGGCATTTTTGAGCTTCCCCAGTGCTAGGGCTTCGGCCCAAAGTTGAGGTGTGGCTCCAAAAGGATCCTGTAGTGCTTGCTGCCTTTGCACTTCTTGACATTGTCTGCTGCTATGCAGCTGCCACACCCTTCGAGCATAGTGTGGGCGTTGTTTGAGCAGCCCAAGGTCCCTAGCTTCTCCCTTCGAGCCCCGTGGGGATGGGGAATGGGGCTAGGCCTGGGGACAGCTGGTCCCAGACGATGAGGAGGTACTTGTACCTCCTCCCATGGCAGATATTGGTCTGAGACATTCCCCCGACAGGGAGCCAAGGCCGGGCCACCTCTTGGACAAGGCCCGGGCAGGGCGATTATACCGGTGAATCTACCACCTACCTACCATTTAAAGCTATTGGATTACTATATAAGACTATCATAAAATTACTATCCATTAGATATAGATGAACTACTATTCTTATCGGAGGGAAGAATTGAACTAGATCAGAGTGAAAGGGGAGAATAGTCCCTGTTTCTTGAATCAAGGGCCCTTCCCTTAAGGGGTAAAAATGCGTCAGTGAGTGAATCCTGCAGGTCTGGGGAGACCGCATCAAGTTTCTCGTGTAGCAGGGAGGAAACTAATCACAAATGTCTTGAGCTTGAAAATTATATAGCTCCGTGGTGGGACTTTCTGGCCCCTGATTGGCTGCTCCCACACCCCGGGGAAATAACCCTCCCGCTGCTCATTGGCTGATTACTGTCTGGAGAAAACATTCAACTGCTCTCTGATTGGCAAAAATCTTGTCTCTGAATTTTTCTTCGTTGGTCCTGATGTACTGCTACGTCTTTAGTATATCGACAGGTCTTCATGAGCTTCTGATTAGCCATCCCAAACTTCCAGTCTTAGGAGAGACCATTCTCATGAACCCGGGAAACCTCACAAAATTAAATTAAAATTTGATCATACATTCGCTTTACATGATCAATCTCAACTAAACTTTTGTTATACAATACCGACCAGTTGATGGATAAGACACAAGTTCCCTGAATAAAAATCTTAATTATTGGTTTTTATCTGTTCTTTTCCATTTGGTTCCAGACTTACTGGACACCTTATTCCTTTTATTTAGCATTCACTAAAACTTTTTTTTTATCCCAAAGATTTCTGAAGGCTCTTAGAACTTTTTTTTATATCTATTCTGTCATTTGTCTTTCTTCGAAGATCTATTTGCTGAGACATGTATTCTTGGTTAACTCATTACATTTAATTCCTCTGTAATTCTTCAACTCTGACGTGTCCAAACGTATGAGACAAGTGTAACACTTGATGTACTGGTAACCGGTGAGGTGAAGCAGCTGGAGGTGGTGTCACATGTTGGCGGGGCTCACTAGTAGTATTAATCCATAGCTTAGGGACTGATTGCCTCGAATTAACCCATCTCCGCCTTACTTCCTTTCTTCTCTATATCGGACTGATAAAGACGCTAGTTGGCGATATATCTCCACAAAAATATAGCCAGGTGTTGCACATGTGTCTTTATCAATTGACGTCAAATTTCATTGCAGTGCTTCAGTACAATAGATAAGACAGACGTTGCAACAGAAGATTTTTATGAACAACATTTAGCTCAGTGTAGAGATTTATCATATTTCGATCTTGTGTACAGACTTACGTTTCACTCTGTAAAGCTTTAACAGGTCATGTTTCACTCATTATGGAGTATTATCAAGTCAAATTTTCTTCTCTGTAGAACTTTTGAAGTCATGACTTGATAAAGTTCTACACAGGGCGAAACGTCGTCCCAGTATAAACCAGTAACTTAAGCTTCCTCTTTTCTGTTGTCTTCAGTACTCGCTCTAGTTCTTTCTCTCTTTTTTTAAATCAAATCAAATCAAGTTTATTCTCTATAAGGGTTACAATGTGGGGTTTACAGGATTTGAATATTGTGTGGTTTATATGTTATAAAATACTAATTACAGAGAGGGCCACTAGGACACCTAGCATGGCTAGGCATTTCGAGCAGACTTAGATTAATTCTTAACAGTAAATCCTTACAGATTATGGTATTAAGGCTAAGTGACTACATTATAATTTGTGAATTTAGCAATGTGAATGCTTTTGTTTTAGCACAATACAAAGTGTCTATATTGGAGTATCATAGGCAAACTTATGACTAGTTAGGATTCATTATTTTAAGATTAAGTTTAGTATTTCTGTGTTTATAGTCAGTGGGTGAGTGAGTGTAATTGTGAACCACCAAGTGATTATCATGTAGTTAGTTGTCAGGGAGATAAGATGTTTTCTAACTGCAGTTTTGAAAGTGATGAATGTGTCTGCAGTTCTAGAGTTTTCAGGTAGGGTGTTCCAGATTTTAGGTCCTTTGAAATACATTGAATTTTTGTAAAGGTTTAGTCGAACACGGGGAATGTCATAGAGATTTTTGTGTCTGGTGTTATGCCTGTGGATCCTGTCACAACTATCAAGAAAGCGTTTTAGGTCAAGGTAAATATTGGAATTAAGGTCCTGTAGATATAGATTGCACAGTAGTAAGTGTGGATGTTCTGAACAGGGAGTAAGTTTAGATCTATGAAGAGGAGGGGTGTGTTGCCAGGGATGTGATTTAGTGATTATTCATACTACAGCTTTTTGTTGGGTTATTAATGGCCTTAGGTGTGTTGCTGCAGTTGAATCCCAAGCACAGATAGCATAGGTGAGGTATGGATACATAAGTGAATGGTGCAGTGTGAGAAGGGCAGTTTGCGGCACGTAGTATCGTATCTTGGAGAGGATCCCCACCGTTTTGGATACTCTTTTTGTTATGTGTTGGATATGGGTGCTGAAATTTAGGTTGTTGTCGAGGTATAGGCCAAGTAATTTGCCCTCATTATGTTTGGCAATTAGAGTGTTGTCGATCTTAATGTTAAGTTGCGCAACACCTGCTCTGCTACCAAACATAATATAGTAGGTTTTGTCAGTGTTAAGTGTAAGTTTATTGGCTGTCATCCAAGTCGATATTTTGAGCAGCTCCTCGTTAACAATGGTGTTGAGGGTGGCAAGATTAGGGTGGGAGATGACGTAAGTCGTGTCGTCAGCAAAGAGAATGGGTTTCAGGTGTTGGGATATGTTTGGAAGATCATTGATGTAAATGAGGAAGAGCAGGGGTCCAAGGACACTTCCCTGCGGAACTCCAGTATCAAGTGGCCGTATTGATGAGGCTGTGTCTTTAATGGTGACACACTGATACCTATTAGAAAGGTAGGATTTGAAATATGCAAGCGCATGGCCAAGTTTGTGATCAAGTTTGTGGAGTAGGATGCCGTGGTCAACTGTGTCAAACGCTTTTCTTAGGTCAATAAAAATTCCTAGCGGATATTCCTTATGTTCCAATGCTGTGTAAAGCAGGTCTATCATTTTTATAATTGCATCATTAGTGCTTTTATTTTTCCTGAATCCAAATTGGCAAGGGTTGAGTATGTTTTGTGACGTTATAAATGAATATAGTCTCCTGTGCACGAGTTTCTTGAAGATTTTGGATAGCAATGGTAAGTTTGATATTGGCCTATAGTTGTTTACATCTGTAGTTGTTTACATCTGTCTGGTAACAAAGATACTACTGCAGTGAAGACTTTTGTATGTACAACGTTTCACCCAACCGTCTTTAATCACTTATAAAGTTTCGCTCAACATGACGATGATCGTGACTGAAAGTTCTCCAGTATGCAAGCACGGATCTTCGTCAGATGGTGATAAGTGTATCCCAATGTTTCGCCCAAATAGTTACAAGAAATAAGTAACATTGGTTTGTAAATCACAGGCATGTCACTGGTTACGCTGAACGTTTCGAACTTTTCCAGCTAGATAGCTATTGAATGAGCTATGGTGAACGTATTTTCTTCTTTGGGTCACACTACCTTGTACAGTACATAACTGCAAAGGTAAAATTCAAAGTACAGTAGCTAGTAAGCAACCTGGAATGGCAGCATTCACAGTACAGCAGTTGGTACGAAACCTGGAATGGCAGTATTCACAGTACAGCAGCTAGTACGCAACCTGGAATGGCAACATTCACAGTACAGCAGCTAGTACGCAACCTGGAATGGCAACATTCACAGTACAGCAGCTAGTACGCAACCTGGAATGGCAACATTCACAGTACAGCAGCTAGTACGCAACCTGGAAAGGCAACATTCACAGTACAACAGCTAGTACGCAACCTGGAATGGCAGCATGCACGGTACAGCAGCTATTACGCAACCTGGAATGGTAGCATTCAGAGAAACACACACGCCACAGTTAACAGCCTGGAACGCCTATGGAAACCAATACTCCGGTCTATTACACTCTTACATGCTGCCAACCCGTCAATGAAACATTAATTTCTAAGACATTGTGGTGGCAGCTGCAGCTTCTCGCCCCACTTCTCTCAGTATGAAGCCATTAACTGGACCTCTGGTTTCCAGCGAGGCTGGAAACAGAGGTCCTGCAAGGCCGAAGTACTCTTTGTTACTCAAAATGAAAACGGTAAACAATACCGACGAGTTGAGGAATAAGACTTGTATACATCACTTGGGTATCTGTATTGTTGAGACGTTTCGCTTGTGCAATAGTCTAATATATAGGATTATAACACTGGAGAATTTTATTGGGACAAGGGGTATAAATGTAAGCTGTAACACCACACTGATTTAAGAGGCTAGCCTGTCACCTTTGATTATTTGGGTCTACGAAATCACCTTTAATTTAACAGACTATTCGGTCTCCTTTAATTTAACAGATTATCTAGTCACCTTTAATTTAATGGCATATCTAACCACCTTTAGAAAGGCAATCTTGACACCTTTAATTTAAGGGCTATACACCACTCTGGATCAAGAAGCCACTACTATTACACTGGATCAAGAAGCCGCAACAACCACTTTGAATCAAGGAGCCACAACAACCACTCCTCTGAATCAAGACGCCACTACCGCCACTCTAAATCAAAAAAACACTACCACCACTCTAAATCAAAAAGCCACTACCACCACTCTAAATCAAAAAGCCACTACCACCACTCTAAATCAAAAACTCACTACCACAACTCGAAATCAAAAAGGCACTGCCGCTACTCTAGTTCTGAAAGTCACTCCATTAACTTGGAGTCAGCCACCACTCAGGAATTTCTCAACGATAAACGCACATTTCCCACTGTAAGAGAATTTTATAAAAATACAAAAAAAATATATATATACATATTGACCACATGCGAAGTGTGCTGCTACATATCTATGTGATAGTTTCATTGTGGAATCAAAAGGAAGCAACGTTTCCTTGACATATTCCATTACACAGAATGTGTTCCTTACACGAGGTAATGAAATGTGTCAGCCTGAGCTGGGAGACTTCAGTGGAGTGATGAGGATTTCGTTAAATATTTAATCTAGTTCACTAGCTATGGCAGGCTTATTTCAGAAGATATTGAGATATTATTACTTAACAATCATATACTCTCTCTCTCTCTCTCTCTCTCTCTCTCTCTCTAACTCTCTTTTTAGAGAGGGTTTTACAAGAATAGGTCTTGGTATTACCACATCTCTTGTAGTGCTGCGAGATGTGGTTATTAATGAACAGCTGTTATTGCTGACCAGCTGTTATTGCTGACCAGCTGTTATTACCGACCAGCTGTTATTACCGACCAGCTGTTATTGCTGACCAGCTGTTATTGCTGACCAGCTGTTATTACCGACCAGCTGTTATTACCGACCAGCTGTTATTGCTGACCAGCTGTTATTACTGACCAGCTGTTATTGCTGACCAGCTGTTATTGCTGACCAGCTATTATTACCGACCAGTTGTTATTACCGACCAGCTGTTATTACCGACCAGCTGTTATTACCGACCAGCTGTTATTGCTGACCAGCTGTTATTACTGACCAGCTGTTATTGCTGACCAGCTGTTATTACTGACCAGCTGAAAGGCTTTCTGTAACTAATGCCACCCACCCCTGGTCAACCAACCCAGTATCCCACACTTCCTGCCCCTGGTCAACCAACCCAGTAACCCACGCTTCCTGCTCCTGGTCAACCAACCCAGTATCCCACACACCCTACCCCTGGTCAACCAACCAAGTAATCCACGCTTCCTGTTCCTGGTCAACCAACCCAGTAACCCACACTCCCTGCCCCTGGTCAACCAACCCAGTAACCCACGCTTCCTGCTCCTAGTCAACCAACCCAGTAACCCACGCTTTCTGCTCCTGGTCAACCAACCCAGTAACCAACACTCCCTGCCCCTGGTCAACCAACCCAGTAACCCACACTCCCTGCCCCTGGTCAACCAACCCAGTAACCCACACTCCCTGCCCCTGGTCAACCAACCCAGTAACTCACACTCCCTGCTCCTGGTCAACCAACCCAATAACCCACGCTTCCTGCTCCTGGTCAACCAACCCAGTAACCCACACTCCCTGCTCCTGGTCAACCAACCCAGTAACCCACGCTTCCTGCTCCTGGTCAACCAAACAGTAACCCACGCTTCCTGCTCCTGGTCAACCAACCCAGTAACCCACACTCCCTGCCCCTGGTCAACCAACCCAGTAACCCACACTCCCTGCCCCTGGTCAACCAACCCAGTAACTCACACTTCCTACCCCTGGTCAACCAACCCAGTAACCCACACTTCCTACCCTGGTCAACCAACCCAGTAAACCCACACTTCCTGCCCCTGGTCAACCAACCCAGTAACCCACACTTCCTGTCCCTGGTCAACCAACCTAGTAACCCACACTTCCTGCCCCTGGTCAACCAACCCAGTAACCCACGCTTCCCGTTCCTGGTCAACCAACCCAGTAACTCACACTCCCTGCTCCTGGTCAACCAACCCAGTAACCCACGCTTCCTGCTCCTGGTCAACCAACCCAGTAACCAACACTCCCTGCCCCTGGTCAACCAACCCAGTAACCCAAACTCCCTGCCCCTGGTCAACCAACCCAGTAACCCACACTCCCTGCCCCTGGTCAACCAACCCAGTAACTCACACTCCCTGCTCCTGGTCAACCAACCCAGTAACCCACGCTTCCTGCTCCTGGTCAACCAACCCAGTAACCCACACTCCCTGCTCCTGGTCAACCAACCCAGTAACCCACGCTTCCTGCTCCTGGTCAACCAAACAGTAACCCACGCTTCCTGCTCCTGGTCAACCAACCCAGTAACCCACACTCCCTGCCCCTGGTCAACCAATCCAGTAACCCACACTTCCTGCCCCTGGTCAATCAACCCAGTAACTCACACTTCCTACCCCTGGTCAACCAACCCAGTAACCCACACTTCCTACCCCTGGTCAACCAACCCAGTAACCCACACTTCCTGCTCCTGGTCAACCAACCCAGTAACCCACACTTCCTACCCTGGTCAACCAACGAAGTAAACCCACACTTCCTGCCCCTGGTCAACCAACCCAGTAACCCAAACTTCCTGTCCCTGGTCAACCAACCTAGTAACCCACACTTCCTGCCCCTGGTCAACCAACCCAGTAACCCACGCTTCCTGTTCCTGGTCAACCAACCCAGTAACTCACGCTCCCTGCTCCTGGTCAACCAACCCAGTAACCCACGCTTCCTGCTCCTGGTCAACCAACCCAGTAACCAACACTCCCTGCCCCTGGTCAACCAACCCAGTAACCCACACTCCCTGCTCCTGGTCAACCAACCCAGTAACCCACACTCCCTGCCCCTGGTCAACCAACCCAGTAACCCATGCTTCCTGCTCCTGGTCAACCAACCCAGTAACCCACACTCCCTGCCCCTGGTCAACCAACCCAGTAACCCACACTCCCTTCTCCTGATCAACCAACCCAGTAACCCACGCTTCTTGCTCCTGGTCAACCAACCCAGTAACCCACACTCCCTGCCCCTGGTCAACCAACCCAGTAACCCACGCTTCCTGCTCCTGGTCAACCAACCCAGTAACCCACGCTTCCTGCTCCTGGTCAACCAACCCAGTAACCCACACTTCTTGCTCCTGATCAACCAACCCAGTAACGCACACTTCCTGATCCTGGTCAACCAACCCAGTAACCCACACTTCCTGCTCCTGGTCAACCAACCCAGTAACTCACACTTCCTGCCCCTGGTCAACCAACCCAGTAACCCACACTTCCTACCCCTGGTCAACCAACCCAGTAACCCACACTTCCTACCCCTGGTCAACCAACCCAGTAACCCACACTTCCTGCTCCTGGTCAACCAACCCAGTAACCCACGCTTCCTGCTCCTGGTCAACCTACCCAGTAACCCACACTTCCTGCTCCTGGTCAACCAACCCAATAACCCACGCTTCCTTCTCCTGGTCAACCAACCCAGTAACCCACACTTCCTGCTCCTGGTCAACCAACCCAGTAACCCACGCTTCCTGCTCCTGGTCAACCAACCCAGTAACCCACACTTCCTGCTTTTGGTCAACCAACTCAGTAACCCACACTTCCTGCTTTTGGTCAACCAACCCAGTAACCCACGCTTCCTGCTCCTGGTCAACCAACCCAGTAACCCACACTTCCTGCTCCTGGTCAACCAACCCAGTAACCCACACTTCCTGCTCCTGGTCAACCAACCCAGTAACCCACACTTCCTGCTCCTGGTCAACCAACCCAGTAACCCACACTTCCTGCCCCTGGTCAACCAACCCAGTAACCCACACTTCCTACCCTGGTCAACCAACCCAGTAAACCCACACTTCCTGCCCCTGGTCAACCAACCCAGTAACCCACACTTCCTGCTCCTGGTCAACCATCCCAGCTGTTTAATTTACCAAGGAAATTGTGTTAAGCAACCTTGAAACAAGGCTGCTTAACACAATCCTCCGTAATAGTGTTAAATGGTTCAGATATGTTGATAATATTTTGTGTCTTATGCCCAAGAATGTACATATACACCATTTCCTTGGCAAATTAAATAGCTTAGCCCCATTCTATAAACTTTACTATTGAGTTTGAGAAAAATAACTCATTGCCTTTTCTAGATGTTTTAATTATTAAGGGTAATAATGAGTTCAAATTAAAAATTTTCAGAAAACCTACAAACAACTGTTCATATGTCCACTATTATTCTTCACAGCTTTGTGTATTTGTAGTCCAGAGTTCATAGATGAAGAAATATCCAAAATTTATGAAATAGGTAATGATTTGAAATACCCAAGAAACGTAATTGATAAATCTTTTAAAATTGCTAGAAATACTTTTTACAATCCAAAAAGGGATAACAAACCTTATTCAACTAAAAATATGTTGGTTCTCACTCACCATGAAAACTTGGTTGATATGCCTTCTCTTCTTAAGACTTTTAATATCAAAGTTATATTTAAAAATCTTGATACAGTAAAAAAAACTATTGATAAAGAATTCCCCCCAAAATGTGTCTACAAGATTCCTTGTAAAATTTGCGATAAAGTTTATTACGGTCAAACTGGTAAAAGTCTCGAACTAAGACTAAAACAACATAAATATAGCATTAGAACTGGACAAGATTCCAATGCTCTGTTTATTCATTTGAGAGATTTTAACCATCCAATTGATTTTCAAAAAGTTGAGAAAGTTGTATCAAGCAAGTCCATGGTTGACAGAAATATAATTGAATCTTGTTTCATAAAAAGCAGTTTTGACAGTAATATGAATATTTCCTTTGGTTTATATAAATTAGACCCATTTATAATTAATAGAATTTAGGAAGAATTTAATAATACATTGGACAAATAATAAATTTTAAAATTCTTAATTCTTGGGTAGAATAGTTTGTTGGTGGGTGTGTGAAGGACCTGTCTAGTTGGGCCAGCGGGCCTGCTGCTGTGTTCCCTTTCTTATGAGTCGCGCGTCAGGTGTTGCTTTCAAACCATACCCCAGCTGGGATTGAACCCGCGGTCAGAGAGTCTCAAAACTCCAGCCCGTCGCGTTAGCCACTAGACCAGCTAGCCACAATAAGATTCGTCCAACTAGGTATATTTCTACACCATAGGAAGGTTAGCACAGGCACCACTGTGACCACAAATGCAAGTTTTTACAGACGAATCTCCAACTAGCGTGGCCGTGACGAACCCTAGCTCAAGTCCCTTCACTGCCGTCAACATGACTCATGAAATCGTAATGACACGATTGCAAACAAACCATACCCCGTCACGGCCACGCTAGCTGGAGATTCGTCTGTAAAAACTTGCATTTGTGGTCACAGTGGTGCCTGTGCTAACCTTCCTATGGTGTAGAAATATACCTAGTTGGACGAATCTTATTGTGGCTAGCTGGTCTAGTGGCTAACGCGACGGGCTGGAGTTTTGAGACTCTCTGACCGCGGGTTCAATCCCAGCCGGGGTATGGTTTGTTTGCAATCGTGTCATTACGATTTCGTGAGTCAGGTGTTGCTTTGTTGTGGGATGTGATAGTGAGGTGTGGTTTAGACCCTTTATATGCCTTCCTTTGATACATTACTTTCATTGTTCCTTGATAATGTGAGTAGTCACGAAAGCGCTTGGAATTTCTCTATTCTTTCACAGTGGTTGTTTTGCATATATATATATATATATATATATATATATATATATATATATATATATATATATATATATATATATATATATATATATATATATATATACCTGGGATTTAATTGGTATTCCTGGCTGTTATTTCTCCTCTTAGCTCAGTGTCTGGTATATATTAATTATTTTTATGCTAACGTTAATAACAAGTCTCTTCATTATACTACTACCATTACTACTACTACTACTACTACTACTACTACTACTACCCTGCTGCTGCTGCTGCTGCTGCTGCTGCTGCTGGAGGCTGCTGCTGCTGGCTGCTGCTGCTGCTGGCTGCTGGCCTGCTGGCTGCTGCTGCTGCTGCTGCCTGCTGCCACTGGCTGCTGCTGCCACCACTGGCTGCTGCTGCTGCTGCTGCTGACTGCTGGGCTGCTGCTGCTGCTGCTGCAGGCTGGCCTGCTGCTGCTGCTGCTGCTGCTGCTGCTGCCACTGCTGGTGCTGCTGCTGCACTGCTGCTGCTGCTGCTGTTGCTGCTGCTGCTGCATGGCTGTGCCTGCTGCTGCTGCTGCCTGCTGCTGCTGCAAGGCTGGCTTGCTGCTGCTCCTACTGACCGAAGCATTGCCTCTGCCGCTGGCTTCTCCACTTCCTTCTTTCTTCCTCTCTTCATCCCGTCACTGTTCCCTTCATCTTGGTATGTTAGTGTTACTAGTAAGTAGTCAAGTTGGACCGAAACGTCATCAAAAACTTCTTTCTCCTATACTCGGAATATTTGTGTATTTCACGGCAGTCGAATTACTCTCGAGAGTTCATTCAGGGCAACTCTTTTCATTGACTCTTATTCTAATAAACCGTCCCTAAACTGCTAGTGAGATAGCAAACTACTGATTCTTCTCCATCATCCTATTTGTCTTATATTTTTTCTCCTCCTTTTTTTTTCTACGTGTCGGTCTGTTACTCTTTCGTCTTCTAATTCTTATTTATATGTGACATAGAAAGGTTTGTTTTTGTCTGAGTTACTGTGAAGTTAGTCGTGAAAATCTGTAAATGTAATAATGATGTACCTCTGTTCTTTCTGGTCCTTAGTGGAGTTGTTAGAGAACTTCGACGTTATAAGTTGCATTTCTTAAATAAATAAATTCACTGGTATTTATGTGTTCAAAAGATTCGCAGAAAAATTATTATGATTTGGAATTCCCAGGAAAAAGTTGTTGAGTAATTCCCGGGAACGTGTTAGTGGAGAGCCCACAGAATCAAAATACAATAATCTTCCTTTTTCCTCCTCTGAATAACTCAACACCAGCTGCAGTTTCCCTTTTATTTAGTGAGAGTAAGACACATGTGCAACATCTGGGTATCTTTATTGTAGACGTTTCGCCATCCAGTGGCTTTATCAATACAAATTCTAGGACATAACTTGAAGACAGTAGAACTATGTACAGAAGATGAGGTAATCAGTCCCTCAACCTAGGAGTAGGTGCGAACAGCACCATAGTGTATGTTAGGTCGTTTTATGGTCCTTTGCACCTCTCATTGCCGTATTATATTCATGTGTTTATAGTTCTTCTCTGGGAGTTCCATGGTCTTCTGGGGCTCACTTCTGGGTGTTCCCTGAGTCTTGTTTTGTGAGCATTCTGTTGTGTTCCGGTGGTCGTGTTCCACAGGCGTTCAAGAAGATGCTCACACTTCATCACCGCAATGGGAGTCGCACATCACAACAAAGTCGTCTGTCTTCTGGTGTCTGATACTTAAACAGCGAAGTTATTCCTTAAAGATAACACAGCATCACTGTATTCTCTTGAACAAACTTCCTACACGGGAGAAATAAGAGCATAAGAACATAAGAAAGGAGGCACACTGCAGGAGGCCTGTTGGCCCATACTAGGCAGGTCCTTTACAATTCATCCCACTAACAAAACATTTGCCCAACCCAATTTTCAATGCCACCCAAGAAATAAGCTTTGATGTGAAAGTCCCACTCAAATCCAACCCCTCCCACTCATGTACTTATCCAACCTAAATTTGAAACTACCCAAAGTCCTAGCCTCAATAACCCAACTAGGTAGACTGTTCCACTCATCAACTAAATGTTTCAGCAATAATGATAACCAAGATTGATTGGACTGACCACATCGACTCAAGGTTGAGGGACTGATTACCTCATTCTCCTCCTGTTCTTCAAGATTCTCCTTTGTATGGACTGATGAAGCCACTGTGTGGCGAAACGTTTCCTCAATAAAGATACCCAAGAGTTGCACATGTGTCTAATTTATCTACATGTCGGTTCTCTGAACCATTCATCTACATAACCAAGAGTTGCATGCGTCTTTATCCATCATCTTGTCTGTACTGTATACCATCAATGCATGACGATACATCATCGTGAAAGGAACATAAAGCATATAAGAAAGAAAGAACACTGCAGCATGCCTACTGGCCCATACTAGGAACGTCCTCGTCGAACCTAAATCCACTAAAATATATTCGCCAAAGCCATTATTATCAATGTTACCCAAAGAATAAACTTTGATAACCTTATTAACTCAAGTGCAAGTCTCACTTACATCCAACCCCCCCCCCCTCACTTACATATTTATTTAACCTATATTTGTAATAAAGTTGGTAGAATTACCGACAATATGTAAAGTAAAAGGACACAAGTGCAACTAATGTGACATTTTGATGAACATCAAAATGGTATAAAATACCGACAGGTTGGTAGGTAAGACACAAAGGCAACAGTTAGGCAACTTTATTCCGAAACGTTTCCCGCCTGCACAGGTAAGGAGCTTACTTCAAGTCGGAATATAGAAAGGTAGGCCAGGAACAGGTAGAAGATGGTGAACGAGTGTAATCAGTCCATCACCCTTGAAGTCGTAGAATTTGAGGTTGTCAGTCCCTCAGCCTGGAGAGTTCAGTTCCATAGTCAGGAACTATCTGAAGATCAAGCGACAGTGCGGAGACTTAAATACTGTCGGAAGGAGAGGTGCATAGTAGTAGTAGTAGTAGTGAGAATGTAGCCACTGATAGGTCAGGTCCCTCTCAGATCCAACAGTTCTCACTTGAAAGGTGTTTTCTGTACCAAGAGGCCATGTGTTGCAGTGTCGCCTACTGTGTAGGCGAAACGTTTCGGAATAAAGTTGCCTAACTGTTGCCTTTGTGTCTTACCTACTAATGTGACATTTATTGTGGCAACGTTTCACTCTCCAGGAGCTTTATCAAGCCATTGATAAAGCTCCTGGAGAGCGAAACGTTGCCACAATAAATGTCACATTAGTTGCACTTGTAACCTATATTTGAAGCTACCCAAGGTTTTAGCTTCAATACCCTACTAGGTAGACTGTTCCACTCATCAACTTCTCTCTTTCCAAACCAGTACTTTCAGTAACTTTGTGGAAAGACAAATGGGAACTGCAGTTGTGGCAGTGACTGTGTTAAATGTGACATTAATTACTGACCACATGCGACACTGACCATCGACCACTGACCTTATTATATCAAGCCTTCATCACATTATTCGTCCATCACAGCACACCAGGATGGAAAAATAAACACAGAAACAGTATAATGTGATCCTTTATTGACAACGTTTCTCGCACACAGTACACTTTATCAAGTCAAACAGATCACACCACACCAGCCTCACCCCTCACTCTTCCTTGTCTACAGCACTCTGTCATGAAAATGCAAATGACGTAATTTTGTCGAAGTGGGCAGGGAAGTTCAATGGCTGGGTGGTGGCCGCCAGGCCACACTCAATCACCCTAAAATATATCTCTTTTCTGACTTGAAAACGTATCTTTTTTCTGATATATAAAATGACGTGATGTTTATTTGGACTTTGTTTCAGCCAGACTTCAGCCTTATAAAGAGAGGTTGAGAGAACTTAAGAGCTGTGACAGGGTTTCTCCCCAGGTATGGTGCTAGAGTGAAAATTGTAACATTGACAAGTGGAATCGCCGAATGGGTGGGATTAGAATCCATATCAAGCGGGAGCTAATTTTGAGGTGGTTAGTCCCATAGCCTGGACAAAAGTCCTAAAACTCGCAGGCCAGTGTGTTATACACTGGACCATCCCGCCAAATATATAGTTCTTCTGATTTCTTATTATGTCCAAGAATCTGTATTGATAAAGCCACTGGATGGCGAAACGTCTGCAATAAAGATACCCAGATGTTGCACAAGTGTCTTAACTTTCATCATGATTCATCTAACTAGGATGAAGATTGAGACACATATACAACAGCTAAGTATCTTTATTGATGAAACGTTTCGCCTACACAGTAAGCTTCTTCAGTCAAACACAAAGGGAGCAGTAGTAAAGCAATAAAGATGACGTAATCAGTCCATTAACCTTGGAGAAAAAATATTTGATGTGGTCAGTCCCTCAGCATGGAGAACAGTTCAGTTCCATGGTCTGGAACGATATGAAGGTGAAGCTTGAGAACGGAATCTTTAATACTGTCGAAGGTGAGCTGGAAGATCTGGATGACGTTGTAGGGGACGGGATCCGCTAGTGGAAGTAAGAAGGCAGGTCCCTATGGAATCCAACCCTTCTCACTCATAACTAGAAGATACGCGGTGAAGAGTGTAAGATGTCTCCTGTACCAAGATACCATTGTGTTGCAGTGTCTGACACTATTGCTAAGGGAGGTTATCATGGGCCACCACTGTGACCACAAATGTAGGTTTTTACAGATGAATCCACATTACCCTGTCTGTGGCGAGCTCTAGCTCAAGTCCCCTTAATGCTGGTGTCGTGTAATCGTATTACTATTTCGTTATCTCTGAAAAGTGGATAAGGCGGTGAAAGGTATCCATAATAAATATCTGGATAAGTGCACATATATCTTTTACCTACAATTAGGGAACTCATAGAGAAGGACATAAGGACATAAGAAAAAAGGAACACTGTAGCAGGCCTACAGGCCCATGCGAGGCAGGTCCAAGTCGCATACCGTAAAACAAGAACGAAAAGACAACATGAGAATTAAACCAGGAAACGATCCCTGTATGCTTGAAAAGACGAGGAAACTACCTGACAGAAACCAAGAGAAGAAACTGCTTCTGGCGGTGACTGCTTCAAGGAGGGAAGAAACTGGCAGTGGTGGTGGTGCTGCTGCTGTTGCTACTGTTGTTGTTGCTGCTGCTGCTGCTGCTGCTGTTGCTACTGTTTCTGTTTCTGCTACTGTTGTTGCTGCTGCTGCTGTTTCTACTGTTGCTGCTGCTGCTGCTGCTGCTGTTGCTACTGTTGCTGCTGCTGCTGCTGCTGCTGCTGCTGTTGCTACTGTTGCTGTTGCTGCTACTGTTGTTGCTGCTGCTGCTGTTTCTACTGTTGCTGCTGCTGCTGCTGCTGCTGCTGTTGCTACTGTTGCTGCTGCTGCTGCTGCTGCTGCTGCTGCTGCTACTGTTGCTACTGTTGCTGTTGCTGCTACTGTTGTTGCTGCTGCTGCTGTTGCTACTGCTGCTGCTGCTGCTGCTGCTACTACTGCTGCTGCTGTTGCTACTGTTGCTGTTGCTGCTGCTGCTGCTGCTGCTGTTGCTACTGTTGCTGTTGCTGCTACTGTTGTTGCTGCTGTTGCTGCTGCTGCTGCTGCTGCTGCTGCTGCTGCTGCTGCTGCTGCTGCTGCTACTGTTGCTACTGTTGCTATTGCTGCTGCTGCTGCTACTGCTGCTGCTGCTGCTGTTGCTACTGTTGTTGTTGTTGCTGCTGCTGCTGCTGCTGCTGCTGCTGCTGCTGCTGCTGCTGCTGCTGCTGTTTCTACTGTTTCTGTTGCTGCTGCTGCTGCTGCTGCTGTTGCTACTGTTACTATTGTTGCTGCTGCTGCTGCTGTTGCTACTGTTGCTACTGTTGCTACTGCTGCTACTGTTGCTACTGTTGCTACTGTTGCTACTGTTGCTACTGTTGCTACTGTTGCTACTGTTGCTACTGTTGCTACTGTTGCTACTGTTGCTGGCTTTAAACATCGTTCTTCTTGACATTCTCCATCAACTTGCTCCTGGGAATGCCTCAACAGCATGTTACTGAAGATACCAAATCACCATCATTGTCTTCGTATCTTTGACTCATAAGATACCGGCCCAGAGACACAGAGCCAACTGCTTGTTAAGCGATACTTCTTTCCTGAAGCTATGGCTGCTCTGTTCCTACTTGTGATGTCTGCCACCATCACCCCTACTCTCCCCCCTCCCCCCTCCCCCCTCCCTCTCTCCCTCCCTCCCTCTCTCTCTCTCTCCCTCCCTCTCTCTCTCTCTCTCTCTCTCTCTCTCTCTCTCTCTCTCTCTCTCTCTCTCTCTCTCTCTCTCTCTCTCTCTCTCTCTCTCTCTCTCTCTCTCTCTCTCTCTCTCTCTCTCTCTCTCTCTCTCTTTTACACAGGGTTTAACAAGGTTAGGTTAAGGATCTCTAGCTTTATTGACAAGCTCTTTACAGGTTAAGGATTCCTAACTTTATTGGCAAGCTAAGAGCTGTTACCTACATCAGCTCATTTGAAAGCATTTTTATTGTTATGAGACATACAAGTAGGAAACAGGATGAAGTTGGAGCCATCTCTGGGCCAGCATTTGCATTTGATCAACTGACTTTATCTCGTTGACATCATTATGCTGTACGAATGTGTTCCATACTCGAGTCATCCTGGGTATGTATGATCTCAGATGGAGTGATGTTCTGGAGAAGGGTACAGCCAGAGTGAAGTTGCTGCTGTCTGCCCGTCTTGTGGCATAAAAGCTTGTTTCACGATGTCCTCGAAGTGGATCCAAGTGTGGTACTTTGACAATGTTGGCCTTGTACATAACAGTAAGGCCACCCACATCCCTCCTGTGTTGAAGGCTCTGCTGAAATGACAGATCTATCCAGCATGGGTCCAGGCAAGTGATGAGACGTCTTGCTCTGTTCTCTACTCTGTCAAGCAGTCGCAGATGAGAGGGGGGGAGCAAGCAGACCAAGAAAGTGAAGTATTCTCAAGGTGTGAGCGTACTTGTGCCTCACACAGAATCTTGCAACCCCTGCTGTCAAGCAGATGCGAGGTATGTCGAAATGCTGTAAGCTTCCTGGCTGCTTTGTTTGCAAGATTTACAACATGGTTCTTCATGGTCAGTTTGGAGTCAAGCTTCACTCCAAGGATATCAACTTCTTCCCCAGGTACCAACACTCTCCCATTCATACTTACTACTGCTCCGGTATTACCATCATGGTGCCTAGAGACGATCATTATTTGTGTTTTCTCAGGTACAAATGTTACTTGCCATCGGTTTCCCCAAGCTGATATAGCTCTTAGCTGGTGATTAATGTAGCTAAGAGAAGCTGGCATTTCTTCTCTTGGATAAGTAAATGTCATAGTACAGTCGTCTGCATATGCATGGGATTCTCTCTTTCTCTCTCTCATACACTCTCTCTGTCCCTCTCTCTCTCTCTCTCTTCACCTCCCTCAACCACCCAGTACCTCATCATTCTCAACTCCAGAAAATAACTTAAGGCTGATTGATTGTGACGGGGTGTCTGGCCTATGCAACTCGCTAGCCGCCTCCACAAAATACATCATCTGTATCTTCATGGCACTGAGTAGCGGAAAGAGGGAAACAGACGCGGATCTATTATCAGGAGCAAGACTGAACAGTTGCAGTAGTAATTGGCCAGAGAAAAGGGCAATACTGGGAGGATGTGATGTATAAGCGACAAACAACAGGCACAAAACAAACATACAACAGTACACATACAACAACACGGACATACACACGTTTCCTTACACCTATTGTAGCAGCATACAGTCGACTGGTGTGGGTCGCATCCTGGGGGACAAGATTAAGGACGGACATCCTCGATGACGCACTGACATCCTGGGTGAACATCCGAACAAATCAATCTTATCTTACAACAGTAGACATACAACAACGGACATACAACAGTGAACATACAACAACGGACATACAACAATACACATGGAACAGTTGACATACAACAGACACACAAGAGTAGAAATAAAGCAACAGACGTACAACAGTAGCCATACAAAAGATGTATAACAGTATACATTGTATATACAGAGACAGTTTAGTCTAATGCATACTTTAATTAATAAAATATTTTAAGCGAATAGACAACACACAGCCTTAATGACTCAATTAACAATCACCCAGCCTTAATGACCCTTGTGTAATAGACCCTGAACCAAATTAACCAATCACCCAGCCTTAATGACCCTTGTGTAATAGACCCTGAACCCAGTTAACCAATCAACCAGCCTTAATGACCCTCGTGTAGTAGAGAGACTTTAAGCCAATTAACCAATCAACCAGCCTTAATGGCTCTTGATTAGAAGAAATACTTTAAACCCAATTAACCAATCAAACAACATTAGTGACCCTCGTGTAATAGATTCTGAACCCAATTAACTAATCAACCAGCCTTTAGGCTTTAAACCTAATTATTCTCGAGAGAATGTGCTCAAGGATAATTTGTTGGAGCTCTAATTAGACATCTTCGTGGAGGACAATTAGTGGAAGACCGTGAGAGAAAGCTCTGTTAAGCTCACCTATTATGCTCTAACTATTACCAATTTGATAATACCAAAGAAGATTAATATTATTCTGAACAACAACAACAACAGACACACACACATGTACACACAATTACACACACAGACAGACACGTGTACACATAGTCTGGAAAGTGAAGTAGTGGAAGCAGGATCCATATATAGCTTTAAGAACAGGTATGATGAAGCTCATTGAGCAGGGAGAAGTGAACCTAGTGGCTACCAGTTAAGAGGCGGGGCCAGGAGCTATAACTCGACCCCTGCAACCACAATTAGGTGAGTATAGAGGTGTACAGACTGAAACACGTGTACACAGAGACATGTAAACAACACAGACATGCACACACACACGTGTACCTGGAGTTTACCTGGAGAGAGTTCCGGGGGTCAACGCCCCCGCGGCCCGGTCTGAGACCAGGCCTCCTGGTGGATCAGAGCCTGATCAACCAGGCTGTTGCTGCTGGCTGCACGCAAACCAACATGTGTGTACACACAGAAAGAGAAATATACACATAGAAACGCACACACAGCAAGAAGAAAAAGATTTGTGAAAACAAATGCCAGCACTTGAGAAGACAATAAAAACAATATTAAAAAAGTAATATAGATAATAATAAAGACAACAATTAAAGACAATGACGACAATAAATATAGATAATAATGAAGGTCAAGACAATAACACAGCAAAAAGACAATGATGAAAGACAACAATAAAGTCAACAAAGCCAATGAAGAGAAATAAAGACAATAATGATGACAGTGATAGACAGAGGACCTTGAAGACAACCAGACAGTAATAAAGACAGTGACAAACACAGGAAAGTGAAAACAACCAGACAGTAATAAAGACAGTGACAAACACAGGAAAGTGAAAACAACCAGACAGTAATAAGAACTGACAAACACAGGAAAGTGAAAACAACCAGACAGTAATAAGAACTGACAAACACAGGAAAGTGAAGACAACCAGACAGTAATAAGAACTGACAAACACAGGAAAGTGAAAAAAACAGACAGTAATAAAGACAGTGACAAACACAGGAAAATGAAGACAACCAGACAGTAATAAGGACAGTGACAAACACAGGAAAGTGAAAAAAACAGACAGTAATAAAGACAGTGACAAACACAGGAAAGTGAAGACAACCAGACAGTAATAAGGACAGTGACAAACACAGGAAAGTGAAGACAACCAGACAGTAATAAAGACAGTGACAAACACAGGAAAGTGAAGACAACCAGACAGTAATAAGGACAGTGACAAACACAGGAAAGTGAAAACAACCAGACAGTAATAAGAACAGTGACAAACACAGGAAAGTGAAAACAACCAGACTAATAAAGACAGTGACAAACACAGGAAAGTGAAGACAACCAGACAGTAATAAAGACAGTGACAAACACTGGAAAGTGAAGACAACCAGACAGTAATAAGAACAGTGACAAACACAGGAAAGTGAAAACAACCAGACTAATAAAGACAGTGACAAACACAGGAAAGTGAAGACAACCAGACAGTAATAAAGACAGTGACAAACACTGGAAAGTGAAGACAACCAGACAGTAATAAGAACAGTGACAAACACAGGAAAGTGAAAACAACCAGACTAATAAAGACAGTGACAAACACAGGAAAATGAAGACAACCAGATAGTAATAAAGACAGTGACACACTAGAAAGTAAAGGCAACCAGAGACACACTGAGACAATAGAGTGATGGACAGCTGACATTAACAGTAAAATGTCAGACCTGGCTGTAAATAACTCAACACTGGCCAGTGTCAGCCAGGAACCAGTGTCAGCCAGGAACCTCCTGTAGGTGAAGCCATCTTTACTATCACTATCGTTACTACTGCAACTATTGTTATATCTAATACTACTATCACTATTACTACTACTGCTATTGCTTCTACATTTACTACTTCTGCTGTTACAACTATTGTTACTACTACTATTATTTTTGCCACTATTACTATTACTATTACTTTTATTACTACTACTATTACAACCACTATTACTGCTACTTTTAATGCAGCTGCTATTACTACTACTAATACAACTACTACTACTACTACTGTCATTATTATTACTACTATTACTACTACTACTAATGTCATTACTACTACTACTACCATTGTTGTTACTACTTCTACTAGTACTACTACTGCTATTGCTACTATTAGCACCACTACTACTACTACTGCTACAACTGCTGCTGCTGCTGCTACTACTACTGCTACTACTACCACCACTATTTCTACTACTACTACTACTACTACTACTACTACTATTGCTACTACTACTACTATTACTACTACTACTACTACTACTACTATTACTACTACTACTACTACTACTACTACTACTACTACTACTACTACTACTGCTACTACTACTACTGCTACTACTAATACTACTACTACTAAGTTCTTCTGATTTCTCCTATTTCTCCTACTTCTCCTATTTCTATTAATAGCTACTACTGCTGCTACTGGTGGTGTTACAACATGTGTTGGGTGGTGGTGGTGGGACAATATGTGACAGGTGGTGGTGGTACAATATGTGTGAAAGGTGGTGGTGGTACAATATGCGTTACAGGTGGTGGTGGTGGTACAGTATGTGTGATAGGTGGTGGTGGTACAATATGCGTTGCAGGTGGTGGTGGTGGTGGTTCAGTATGTGTGATAGGTGGTGGTTGTGGTGGTACATTAACGTGTGTTTCTTCTCTTCACCAGCTGGACACCATCACCACCATTACCTCCCCAGCAGCCTCCCCAGGAAACGGTCTCTCCCCACTGGAGATTCTGGCCCAGACATCTTGCCCTGCCCACCTCCCAACATCTGCCCACTTCACCACCTCCTCCCATCTCACCACCTCCCAGATGACAAATGGACCCTTGTTCAGCGGCATACAAGACCCTGCCATGCACCATCCGGGCATGCAACATCCGGGCATGCAACACCACTCGGGCATGCAACATACCTTTGGGCCACCTCCACCCCCTCCACCGCCGCCTCTTGGCCCAGCAAAGGCTCCAAAGGTAAATCTTATAAACAAAGATTCCCTTGTCAAATACCCGAGCGAAGCAGGACTCAACATAGGTCTGTTAACACCTGCTGACCCCGGCACCAAGCAGGTGTTAGACTGAAACAGACTGAAAAACTAGAAAGCTAACACCGACTAGATGTGGAAAAAAAACACTTACGTACAGTTCAGGACATTAAAGAAGACGTTTCGCCACGAGTGGCGAAACGTTTCCTCTAATATAGGTCCTCAACTATGCATAAGTGTCTTTTTTCCACTCCAGGAAATAGATACAGGGAAACCAGTCGACTTAATGTTGATCTGTCATGGGGAGGAACCTGTCCATGATCTAAATAAAAATAAGACAGTTTGGGCTTTTTGGGTGAGTTATCTTGTGTTATTAACCCTCCTGTGTTATTGACCCTCCTGTGTTATTAACCCTCGTGTGTTATTAACCCTCGTGTGTTATTAACCTTCCTGTGTTATTGACCCTCCTGTGTTATTAACCCTCGTGTGTTATTAACCCTCGTGTGTTATTAACCTTCCTGTGTTATTAACCCTCCTGTGTTATTGACCCTCGTGTGTTATTAACTTTCCTGTGTTATTAACCCTCCTGTGTTATTAACTTTCCTGTGTTATTAACCCTCCTGTGTTTTTAACCCTCCTGTGTTATTAACCCTCCTGTGTTTTTAATCCTCCTGTGTTATTAACCCTCTTGTGTTATTAACCTTCCTGTGATATTAACTTTCCTGTGTTATTAACCTTCCTGTGTTATTAACTTTCCTGTGTTATTAACCCTCCTGTGTTATTAACCCTCCTGTGTTATTAACCCTCCTGTGTTATTAACCCTCCTGTGTTATTAACCCTCCTGTGTTATTAACTTTCCTGTGTTATTAACCTTCCTGTATTATTAACTTTCCTGTGTTATTAACCTTCCTGTGTTATTAACTTTCCTGTGTTATTGACCCTCGTGTGTTATTAACTTTCCTGTGTTATTAACCCTCCTGTGTTATTAACCCTCCTGTGTTATTAATCCTCCTGTGTTATTAACCCTCCTGTGTTATTAACCCTCCTGTGTTATTAACCCTCCTGTGTTATTAACTTTCCTGTGTTATTAACCCTCCTGTGTTATTAACCCTCCTGTGTTATTAACTTTCCTGTGTTATTAACCCTCCTGTGTTATTAACCCTCCTGTGTTATTAATCCTCCTGTGTTATTAACCCTCCTGTGTTATTAACCCTCCTGTGTTATTAACCCTCCTGTGTTATTAACTTTCCTGTGTTATTAACCCTCCTGTGTTATTAACCCTCCTGTGTTATTAACCCTCCTGTGTTATTAACCCTCCTGTGTTATTAACCCTCCTGTGTTATTAACCCTCCTGTGTTATTAACTTTCCTGTGTTATTAACCTTCCTGTGTTATTAACTTTCCTGTGTTATTAACTTTCCTGTGTTATTAACCCTCCTGTGTTATTAACTTTCCTGTGTTAGTAACTTTTTGTGTTAGTAACTTTCCTGTGTTAGTAAGTCTCCTGAGTTACTAATCCACATTATATATATATATATATATATATATATATATATATATATATATATATATATATATATATATATATATATATATATATATATATATATATATATATATATATATATATATATATATATATATATATAATGTGGATATATACACAGCCAACTAGATTATTTATATAATATACATGTATGTATCAATGTTGTCATTCACTTGAATATAAATTTCTGTGTATGTGAGTTTAATATTTATTAGGTATTAATGGGAAGTAAAAACAATAGCTGTTTGTGAATTTTAAAACCGTAAAATTAAATACTTTTTTAAATGATAAGTAAGATCTGCTGTGTTTGTTGTGCTTGTGTCTGCTGTGTTTGTCGTGTTTGTGTCTGCTGTATTTGTCGAGCTTGTGTCTTCTGTCTTTGTTGTGCCTGTGTCTGCTTTATTTGTTGTGCTTGTGTCTGCCGAGTCTGCTGCTAACCTCGATCTTCTCCCTCACTGTCAGCATCAGCGCCGGAGGAGAGAGAGAGCCATCTTGATCGACCGAGTCTCCCGCATTCTCTTTCCCACCTCCTTTACCGTGCTCAACATCATATACTGGTGCGTCTTCTTCGTCGAGTGGTTCTAGTGCAGTGCCAGTGCCAGAGAGGCTCAGCAGCAGTGCCAGCGGTAAATACAGTGTAGTTACAGTGCCAGCGATAGATACAGTGTAGTGCCAGTGAGCCTCAGCAGCAGTGCCAGCGGTAAATACAGTGCAGTGACAGTGCCAGCGATAGATACAGTGCAATGCCAGTGCCAGCGAGGCTCAGCAGCAGTGCCAGCTGTAGATACAGTGCAGTGACAGTGCCAGCGGTAGATGCAGTGCAGTGACAAACTATCCTAAGCCTGGCTTTCACTGCAAGGTCACCCCTCTGTCATGCCCCAGAGGCTTACCCATAAGGTATATCTGGAATGTATACCTAGAGGGGATTTAGGGGGTCAACGCCCCCGTGGCCCGGGTGATTTGTAAAGCATTATACCAGCTCATAGCTCTGTTACTGTGCTAAATATCTCAACTATGAAAGAAGAAACAAGACGAGTGATAATTTTAATCAACAATGTATATAAAACAAATCCATTATCGAGAAAGACATAGTGATACAAAGTAACTTCGCAGCTGAAAACCAGATGGCGTCTGCGAGTCATCACTGTTCAGAAATATTAACCTACGTGAGTAAAATGCAAGAAGAAAACTGAAAAGTTTGAAGAAATTCGCCGTGAAGCTCTTGTTTACATTGAAGCCTGAGAGAAGTGTTACATGGTGGTCCGAAAGTTGTTATAACAAGCTTCACCGTGACTTAGACAATTAGGTTTGTGAAGGTTATGTGGGTTACAGAAACCCACAAATTCGGAAAAGGGACTTTAAATAACCTTGTTGCCACTTCTGGATATTATCGTTATCCATCCAGATAATGGCCCAAGACGGACTGAAACATCTAAAGTTTTACTCTTCTGCATCAAACGTAGAATTTAAAGATATTCAAATCTTTAAATTTAAGAGCATGTCTCAGTTATCTTACCATTAGAGATTATTATCTGACGATTGAGGTTCGTATTGATGCGTCGACGCCCAACAAATCACGTGGAATAAGATTAGTAATGTTTTGGGAAGATTTGTTTTAATACTGTAGCACTAGGATTTTCTTTTGAATAGGCATCGCTAATCTCGGTGAAAATAATTTAAGGAACTCATATACACGGGGGTTGGCCCTTGACTGGCTGTCAACACATGGCACCTTAGGGAAAAATAGGCACTGGGTGCCGATATACCCTGAAGGCATATCTAATTTGGTAAACTGAAAAATATTTTCCCCATTTTTTTTATTATATTTTGTCATATTCGTTATTGTATTTGAATTTCTTTATCTTTATTGTATTTCCAAACAAATTTGGCTCCTTGCTCAACTCTGCGCCCCAGGGAGGTCACCTGGTCACCTGGTGACCTCCCTGGATTGTCAGGAAACAGGACAAGTGTTTCCTGACGCGGGTCAGGAACGCTGGAGCTTTTGGTCATCCGACCGAGGCCTTCCGCTGGCTTACCAGTCCACCCATTTAAAAATTATGATTATTATTATAACCATTTTATGTACAGGCTGCACCTCCTTGCATACTTTTCCACTCAGACAAAACTAGTACGATGACTGAGAGACGTACAACAGTTGCGTATCTTTATTGTTCAAACGTTTCGCCTACACAGTAGGCGAAACGTTTCATCAATGAAGATACTCAACTGTTGAAGGTGTTTCTTAATCATCAACTTGTCGGTATTTTATACCATTATCAACACGACTAATATCCTCCTGTATCTGCCGACTAAGACACCATTAATGGTCATCTTATAACAGCCTACGATGCTAAAAAAAAAATTAATTCCATCTCAAAAAGTGGCAAAGAATTTCTCATTATTCTGACAACAGCCTACGATGCTAAAAAAAATTAATTCCATCTCAAAAAGTGGCTAAGAATTTCTCATTATTCTGACTGGCCTCAGAGACGTCTTTCACACCCAACGTAATCGCAAATATATAAGAAATCGTTATGATGTCTTTTTCAATGGAACTTTGTTCAATAAAATGTTAGCTTGGGGTATTTAACCACAAGAAGGAGAAAATTACACGCTTCTGTAAATAGTGATAGCCATAACAATTATATTTTGTCAATAATCCCATAACAGACGGCGCTGCAGTGAGTCCACAGGACCGTCTGTTTTAATGGTCGAAATTCCATATAGTGTACAAAGATTTTCATACATGATCACGTAGGTAAGTGTATTTATGCATAGATGTTTTGCATTAATAACCAATATTATATTATTATATATATAATTTATATATATATATATATATATATATATATATATATATATATATATATATATACAAACACTGATCTCTGGCTGAAGGAGACTCGAACCTACGAACCTTGGAACAAGGTACGCAGTGCTTTACCAATCTACCCACACTGGACCAATACCTTGGAGTCCAGCTTGCGCTAGACTTTGATCCAAGGCAGCCAGCTTTCAGGGAGAAGGCTTACAGCTTTTCATCTCATCCCATGCATGCATCAGCCTTACTAGAGATATTAACAATGCAAGGAATTCGCAAGAGCAGGATGGCTGCCTTGGATCAAAGTCTAGAGCAGCTGGACTCCAAGGTATTGGTCCAATGTGGGTAGATTGGTAAAGCACTGCATACCTTGTTCCAAGGTTCGTAGGTTCGAGTCTCCTTCAGCCAGAGTTTGTGCAATTTTCGCCTGCTCTTGCAAATTCCTTGCATTGTTAATATCTCTAGTAAGGCTGATGCATGCAAGGGATGAGATGAAAAGCTGCAAGCCTTCTCCCTGAAAGCTGGCTGCCTTAGATCAAAGTCTATCCAAGGTATTGGTCCAGTGTGGGTAGATTGGTAAAGCACTGCGTACCTTGAGATCAAAGTCTATCCAAGGTATTGGTCCAGTGTGGGTAGATTGGTAAAGCACTGCGTACCTTGTTCCAAGGTTCGAGTCTCCTTCAGCCAGAGATCAGTGTTTGTGTATATTTCGCCTGCTCTTGCGAATTCCTTGTATATATATATATATATATATATATATATATATATATATATATATATATATATATATATATATATATGAATGAAACCACGAAATAAGTGGTTTTGAATCATTTACTAAACTGCGGCAGGCCAGGGTTCGACCCCACGACACATTGTCCCGCCTCAAGAGACAACACAACACACATGTTACCTTATCCACTCAGCCATCGATCCTACAAAGATCATGCACCCAGAAGCCTGATCAATATTTGTACAATATTTGTTCTCTGCAACTCTGTCTTCCGTTTAATCCAAATGAATGTGTTGCACTTTAGGGAGGTAAGTCAACAGGCACAACTTTACAATGAATGTGGTGCACCTTTTATTAGCAGATTTTTAATAATACATACGTTGTTAAGTACCTGGGTTATAGTGACAAAGGCTTCTGAGAAAGCTTTTGATTAGGAATGAATTACACGTGGATATGGTTTGAAATACGCCTGTTTTTGGTGTGTTTATACAAACTCCCTTAAAAAAATTAAAGAGTGCTGTAGCTTAGCAGGAGACTCAAAAGTTTCCTCAGTCTCGTCAGTTCGGTAGAGTGTATTCAGTTCTGACATGCACAGGATGATAAGTTACTGAAGAAAACACTAAGTGTTTTACCATCTATGATTGATAGTAAGTTTATTCAGGTACAGGTACACATAAATACAGTTACATAAATTATCATACATGGCAGCATATGTGTAGATTACCTTGGACAACCCAGGAAAGTCAAACATAGTGATTTATTTCCACTGGAGTCCTTGATCTAAACAGTAACTGATGAGTAGATATTTGGGAGCTTTCTCTAAATACCAGGTTTGTACCCTCTCTCACATTCAGTTAATTTTACTTTTATATTTCAAATTTACCGTACCTACGAAGCATACAATAATCAGAAAGCCCATATGTACAGCATTTCGGATGTACGCAGCATAAATGTACAGAAAAAAAAAAAGGCAAGAACCCATCCTGTTCATTTGGTACTATGAACCTTGTCAGTGTGACACACTTATCTTACCTGTCAACGCAAGATACCTATGCGCTCAGAATTTACGTTAGTAGACTTATATGACTCAGTTTTTAGCAAGCCGCTAACCAGACTGAGAGTCGAAGATCAAAATGAATTTTTTATGAGAGAGCCACAAAATTTGATTAACACAAGCCTATCCGATGTTATCCTGACGCCAAATGACTTCGAACAGGCGATAAATGACATGCCCATGCACTCTGCCCCAGGGCCAGACTCATGGAACTCTGTGTTCATCAAGAACTGCAAGAAGCCCCTATCACGAGCCTTTTCCATCCTATGGAGAGGGAGCATGGACACGGGGGTCGTCCCACAGTTACTAAAAACAACAGACATAGCCCCACTCCACAAAGGGGGCAGTAAAGCAACAGCAAAGAACTACAGACCAATAGTACTAACATCCCATATCATAAAAATCTTTGAAAGGGTCCTAAGAAGCAAGATCACCACCCATCTAGAAACCCATCAGTTACACAACCCAGGGCAACATGGGTTTAGAACAGGTCGCTCCTGTCTGTCTCAACTATTGGATCACTACGACAAGGTCCTAAATGCACTAGAAGACAAAAAGAATGCAGATGTAATATATACAGACTTTGCAAAAGCCTTCGACAAGTGTGACCATGGCGTAATAGCGCACAAAATGCGTGCTAAAGGAATAACAGGAAAAGTCGGTCGATGGATCTATAATTTCCTCACTAACAGAACACAGAGAGTAGTCGTCAACAGAGTAAAGTCCGAGGCAGCTACGGTGAAAAGCTCTGTTCCACAAGGCACAGTACTCGCTCCCATCTTGTTCCTCATCCTCATATCCGACATAGACAAGGATGTCAGCCACAGCACCGTGTCTTCCTTTGCAGATGACACCCGAATCTGCATGACAGTGTCTTCCATTGCAGACACTGCAAGGCTCCAGGCGGACATCAACCAAATCTTTCAGTGGGCTGCAGAAAACAATATGAAGTTCAACGATGAGAAATTTCAATTACTCAGATATGGTAAACATGAGGAAATTAAATCTTCATCAGAGTACAAAACAAATTCTGGCCACAAAATAGAGCGAAACACCAACGTCAAAGACCTGGGAGTGATCATGTCGGAGGATCTCACCTTCAAGGACCATAACATTGTATCAGTCGCATCTGCTAGAAAAATGACAGGATGGATAATGAGAACCTTCAAAACTAGGGAGGCCAAGCCCATGATGACACTCTTCAGGTCACTTGTTCTATCTAGGCTAGAGTATTGCTGCACACTAACAGCACCTTTCAAGGCAGGTGAAATTGCCGACCTAGAGAATGTACAGAGAACTTTCACGGCGCGCATAACGGAGATAAAACACCTCAATTACTGGGAGCGCTTGAGGTTCCTAAACCTGTATTCCCTGGAACGCAGGAGGGAGAGATACATGATTATATACACCTGGAAAATCCTAGAGGGACTAGTATCGAACTTGCACACGAAAATCACTCACTACGAAAGCAAAAGACTTGGCAGACGATGCACCATCCCCCCAATGAAAAGCAGGGGTGTCACTAGCACGTTAAGAGCCCTTACTATAAGTGTCAGGGGCCCGAGACTGTTCAACTGCCTCCCAGCACACATAAGGGGGATTACCAACAGACCCCTGGCAGTGTTCAAGCTGGCACTGGACAAGCACCTAAAGTCAGTTCCTGATCAGCCGGGCTGTGGCTCGTACGTTGGTTTGCGTGCAGCCAGCAGCAACAGCCTGGTTGATCAGGCTCTGATCCACCAGGAGGCCTGGTCACAGACCGGGCCGCGGGGGCGTTGACCCCCGGAACTCTCTCCAGGTAAACTCCAGGTATATATATATTTTCTTATTATTCTTATTATCACACCGGCCGATTCCCACCAAGGCAGGGTGGCCCGAAAAAGAAAAACTTTCACCATCATTCACTCCATCACTGTCTTGCCAGAAGGGTGCTTTACACTACAGTTTTTAAACTGCAACATTAACACCCCTCCTTCATATATATATATATATATATATATATATATATATATATATATATATATATATATATATATATATATATATATATATATATATATATATATATATATATATATATATATATATATATATATATATATATATATATATATGTATATATATATATATATATATATATATATATATATATATATATATATATATATATATATATATATATATATATATATATATATATATATATATATATATATGAGACTGTCTTATTTCCATTGTGGTCCTCAATTTGGTCCCCCTCAGGATGCGACCCACACCAGTCGACTAACACCCAGTACCTACTTACTTGTTAGGTAAACAGGGCAACAGGTGTAAGGAAACACGCCCAATGTTTCCACCCTTGCCGGGGATCGCACCACGGACACTCATCTTATGAAGCAAAATCATTGCCTACCAGGCCACGGGGCACCTAGTGATAGTTGTACTTATGTGTACCTGTGCCTAAATAAAGTCAGAGTGACTTATTTCCACTGGGGTCCTTTTCTAGATTAGGTTTTGCTACCAAATTACTCTCTTGCACTACCCAGGTAATGCTGGTACTTTTACGAAATACATAACCTTTTTTTATGGAATTCTAAACTAAATAATGACCAAAATATCTCTTCATTTAGTTTTTTGGGGTTATCCTTCGTAATTTACAAATGTTACTATGTTTGACAATATTAATCATCCGAAATTGTGTAAGCTGAACTTAACTACATTTACTTACTAAAGATAAATGTAAAAAATATATACTACTACATAGTTTCTATTGCTTTGCTATAATTTCCCCTTCTAGAATTACTTAATTATAAAAAACGAATAAATAAGAGGTAAACTAAATTATTTTGATGTATGTCCATTTGATGACTATGTTGTAGAAAGTAAATTTATTTAGGTACAAGTACACATAAGTACAGTTACACATATTTGGTCGATTACAATTACCATATATAGTAACATGTGTGTAAATTACCTAGGATAACCCAAAAAGTCAGACCAAGTGACTTATGTCCATTAGGGTCCTTCCAGTATCTGATTATTGTAAGCCCAGCTGTAAGATACAGTAAGATAAGAGATATGATTTTGCTCGGATTTTTAACCCCGGAGGATTAGTCACCCAAGATAACCCAAGAAAGGCAGCACGTCATCGAGGGACTATCTTATTTCCATTAGGGTCCTTAAATCTTGTCCCCCAGGATGCTACCCGCACCATTCGACTAACACCCAGGTACCTACTTGCTTGCTAAGTAGACGGGGACAACAGGTGTAAGGAAACACGCCCAGTGTTTCTACACTCCCGGGGATCAGTCATGATTATAACTTTAAAACAATAAAATACCTAAGTAACTCAACTGTGTAAAAATCACTTACATTAAGTAAGTAAGTAAGTAAGTTTATTCAGGTATACACAAATAGTTACATAGAATTATCATACATAGCAGCATATGTGTAGAGAACCCGGGATAACCCAAAAAAGTCAGACAGAGTGACTTATTTCCATTGGGGTCCTTTTACCTTATTATTATAATATAAAGGTTATAATATTTTCTTATTATTCTACAATGAAGATAACATCTTATTATCATACTAAAAAGACTATCTACTACACGAGGGTCATTAAGACTATCTACAATACGAGGGTCATTACTAGGAATAAGGTAAAATTTACACGTATGTTAGCTAAAAAATAGAAAATCATTCCCCTCCCTTTCTGTAGCTACATTCATCAGACACCTTTTGGCACTCTTCTTGAACTGGTTCATGCTATGACTGGCTTTGACATGTGCGGGCAGTCTGTTCCATTCCTTTATTGCTGTACAATAAAAGGTGTTTGAAGCCTGGCCAATGACTGTGGGTACTACAAAGTTGTGCTCTCTCCCCCTAGTACTATGATTGCTTTGGTTCCCAACCTTGACAAAATTGACAGCAAGATATTCTGGACACTGTGAGCAATTTTATAAACATGATTTAGCTTCGGTTGTTTTACTCTGTCTTCAACATTCAGCATATCCAACTGCTGTAATTCATCCTGGCCTACATGTTCTCTTGGTCCCAGCCCCAGGATGAATCTTACGATTTTGTTCTGGGTGATTTGCAGTCTATCTTTCAGTTTTTTTTGTCAAGGCAGAGTACCACAAAGAGCAAGCGTAATCCATATGGCATTGTATAAGGGCTAGACATAGGGTCCTGCGAGCCTCAGTAGGTAGACACTGTGCTTGTCTATACAGGAACTTCAGTTTGGCATTCGCTTTCTTTACTACACTGTTCCCTATCAATTCTCCTGACATGCATGGGTCAAAGGGGATTCCCAGATATTTTACTGATGAAACCAAAGTGATGGACTCCCCATTACACTGAACATTAAAATTATTTACCCTTCTCAGTTTATGTTTCGTGCCAAAGAGAATGGCTTCAGTTTTCCCTAGGTGTAATGATAGTTTGTTGTCTACTAACCATTTGCTGCAGGACTCCAGTTCCAGTGTTAAAACATTAGCAATATATTGTGGGTCTTTACCTGACACTAACAGAGCGACAGAAACAAAGCTAAATGAGTTATTTACATGAACATTAAAGAGAGGATCGGCTTATAATAATAAGTACACCAATGTTAGCTATACAAGAAATCACTCTCATCCCTTCCTGTAGCTTCATTCATTAGGTACCTTCAAACTCTCTTGCTGCACTGGCTCATGCTAGGACTGTATAATAAAATGTGTTTGAGGCCTGACCACCTGTAGAATTGTGTTCACTTACCATACTGGTTTTGGTTCCTTGGCAAACCTGACAGCAACATATTCTGGATTGTGTGAGCAGTTTTATAAACATGATTTAACTTCAGTTGTTTTACTCTGTCTTCAACATTCACCATATCCAGTTGTTGTAATTCATCCTGGTCAACATGTTCTGTTGGACCCAGGTCCAGGCTGTATTTCACCATTTTGTTTTGGGTGATTTGTAGAGTATCCTTCTGTGTTTTCTTTATTAAGGCAGAGTACCATGAAGAACAAGAGTAATTTACATGACATTGTACAGGGTGTTTCACAGAGATGGATCCGATCGTGAAATAAACTGCTTTGAAACTGAGTCCATCAATTTGAAACACCCGGTATAATAGCTAGACGTAGGGCCCTGCGAGCCTCAGTAGTTAGCCCCAGGTGAAAGTCTGGTGTACTGTGTATCATTTCACTATATTTCCACCTGTACGATGAATTCATCATGGATAAGGCGGGTGTAGTTATATAAATAACATTATAAAACATACTGATTACGGAACTCTGGTAGGAGTTCATTATATTATTCTGATTCTCTCTCTCTCTCTCTCTCTCTCTCTCTCTCTCTCTCTCTCTCTCTCTCTCTCTCTCTCTCTCTCTCTCTCTCTCTCTTTCATATTTCTTTATGATCCAGCTGTATATTGGATTCCAAAAGATAGTGCAGTGCTTGATTATGTCACCTGAACAATGACATATAGTAAGTAAGTAGGCAAATTTATTTAGGTACAGGTACACATAAGTACAATTATCACACATAGTGTAAATTACCTACGATAACTCAACAAGTCAGAGACGAAGTGATTTATTTCCATTGGAGTCCTTGACACCAATGGAAATAAGTCCAGTGTAATACTTGTGTAGTATTACACTGCTAAAATATGGTCGACCAGTTAAGTTGTGATGCTGGCAGTGACACTTGCAGAAGTGGTAGTACAAATAGTAATAGTAATAGTATTAGTAGTAGTAGTAGTAGTAACAGCAGTAGTAGTACTGTTACTGATATAACAGTAGTAGTGGTACTGTTACTGATAGTAACAGTAGTAGTTGTACTGTTACTGATAGCAGCAGTAGTAGTGGTACTGTTACTGATAATAACAATAATAGTAAATATAGTGCATAAATAAAATTCTTATTCCACATTCCCTAATTAATTTCCGGGCATTTTTTCTACACATTTTTCAAGGCAGATGGGTTGCTTGATGTAGGTGAAGGGTAGGGAGAGAGCCTCCTCTTTACTATTCCTGCCTCGACTATCTAGACCGAATTAGAGGTATCTAGACCCCAGTAATTCCTCAACAGATAGCCTCGATATCGACCCAAAGGTCTTGTAAACCCATGTATTAGTCCCATGTACACTCCTTCGCTCACTTTTGGTACATTTGGCCGCCAGTCATAAGCACATTTAAGCTCATCACTTGTACAATGAATGAATGGAGTCTGTACCATACACAAATCATATGTATCTGGAAGTTAGATTACATTCACAATTTATGGTGATCAATGTTACACTCCAGTAATATTAATGATTTGAGCCCTCGTATAGGTAATACTGCAATATATCAATTTCACAATATATGTATATATATATATATATATATATATATATATATATATATATATATATATATATATATATATATTGTGACAAATGGTTTTTAATACTTGACGTGCTGTTGGAGTGTGAGCAAAGTAACATTTATGAAGGGGTTCAGGGAAACCGGCAGGCCGGACTTGAGTCCTGGAGATGGGAAGTACAGTGCCTGCACTCTGAAGGAGGGGTGTTAATGTTGCAGTTTAAAAACTGTAGTGTAAAGCACCCTTCTGGCAAGACAGTGATGGAGTGAATGATGGTGAAAGTTTTTCTTTTTCGGGCCACCCTGCCTTGGTGGGAATCGGCCGGTGTGATAATAAATAAAAAAATAATATATATGTGTGTGTGTGTGTGTTTGTGTGTGTGTGTGTGTGTGTGTGTGTGTGTGTGTGTGTGTGTGTGTGTGTGTGTGTGTGTGTGTGTGTGTGTGTGTGTGTGTGTGTGTGTGTGTTAGTTACCATTTTTTTTTCTTAGGCACATGTCGATTAGACACTAGGCCTCTTCTATATGTGTGTGTGTGTGTGTGTGTGTGTGTGTGTGTGTGTGTGTGTGTGTGTGTGTGTGTGTGTGTGTGTGTGTGTGCGTGCGTGTGTGTGTGTGTGTGTGTGTGTGTGTGTGTGTGTGTGTGTGTGTGTGTGTGTGTGTGTGTGTGTGTGTGTGTGTGTGTGTGTGTGTGTGTGTCTGTGCGTGTGTGTGTGTGTGTGTGTGTGTGTGTGTGTGTGTGTGTGTGTGTGTGTGTGTGTGTGTGTGTGTGTGTATCAATAACCTAGTTTGTAAAAAAATTATCATCCTTCTCTTCCACTAAACTATCATTCTTTTGTCTTAATGTTAAACGCTTGCCTCAGTAACGATGTATAATAAATATCTTTAAACTTCGAAGCCTTTCATTAATCCGTCATTCACGTTATTTATTTTATCATCTCAGTTTTTTTTGTAGAAATTGGATAAATGAGTTAATAAAAACGTTTACACGGGTAGCAATTTTTTTCTGTGAAATCTTGTTCTATAAATCGCCTTTTCTCATTTATTTTTCGTGATTAAAATTCTGAATACGATTATTTGATGGCTTCAAATTATGGTAGAGTGTCGAAGATGTTCCAGGGAATGATTCTTAACCAGTGGTTCCCAACACTGGTACACCAGTGGTTGATTAATATTGTTACTCATCACTGGTACACCAGTGGTTGTTTAATACTGTTACCCAACACTGGTACACCAGTTGTAGCTTGACCACTGATTCCCAACACTGGTACATCAGTGGTTGCTTGATCACTGATCATATCACGTGTGAAAGACCCGTGTCATCAGGTGCTTTGCTGATTCCTGACGAACAAAACATCATTGTGAGTGTGATGTAAAAGCAGACGAAACGTTTCACACATTTCAGGACACCATGAGTCCCGCTAATCTTGGATCATTAGGCTTCGAGACTTGGGTGTGAATATCCCAAGAGAGAATACCTGTGGTCTGGCTTCCCAGGTCTTATTGTCTGAGCAAGCGAATATCCATAAACTAGGAGATAATAATAATATAATATTAATATCTTTATTTTCTACAAGTACATGTACAAGGTATACAGTCCTAGCTGACGTCAATGACATACTACTATATAGAAAGCCGCTTGTTATACAGAGCATTTAGGGCAAATTAGGTCAATTTTGTTCCAGGACGCGACCCACACCAGTCGACTAACATCCAGGTACCCATTTTACTGATGGATGAACAAGGTCAGCAGGTGTCTTATGGAAACACGTTCTAATGTTTTCCAACTGTACTGGGGATCGACCTCTGGACCTCAGTGTGTGTGTGAGATGAGTGCTCTAGCAGTCAAGCTACAGAACACCTAGATAGTGTTAATGTTGTCACTCTGGTGATTTGCTAGCCATGGAAAGTGGCCCTCAGACCTTGGAGTAACAGGGGGTGGGTGTCTGGAGGTCTTTATAAGCCCAGGGAAACAGACCGGCGGACCTAATACAGAAAACAGCTAAGAGGGAGAATTCTGGAAGAGATCTGACCGGTGTGCAGAGCTATGTAGAAATTGGGGCAGTGGACTGACAGAGGGCAGTACTTTGGCTGAGGAACGAGAACTGGAGACTCTGTTGGAGATCTTAGGAGAGAGAGCTGTAGCCAATGTGTGGTCTTTGGACCTGTTACTAGAGACTGACTGAGTTCCCAGAGGTGACCTGTCCTCCTGATCTAATATACTGTAAGTGTATATTCATTTTGACTATAATTGTGTATTCCCTATCTCGATATATTCTCCACGTATCTTAATATCCAATCCAGTTTCTCCCTTCCCAAGTATATTATTGTACTATGATTTAATAATAAAACTGTATTTAAGTGGAATAATATATTCACTGTCCCTATCTTTATCTTCATTGTATTTATTATCTTTTCTTATAAGGTCTTCACATCTACATCAGCTGTGTCATCACAAGCTGATCAAAACGTAACTAAATAAAAGATTTGTTAGATGGATTATTGTCACACCTTGTGTCATTATGTACTGAAATGCGAAAAAAATAATGAATTCAGAGACAACTCATAAATGTTCACGAAATGTCAGAAAATTCTGGTATCATATTATCAGCCAATATGGAAAAATACAATGACTTTGCCTGTTGTAAATAACCTATAACCACTTTACCCTGTGATCGATACCATGCCTAACCCTTCTAGGGTAGGGTAGGTGCCTGAGCCCGAGCCTTTAGCTCATAAGACTGTCATTCCCATTTGCCCCCTTGGGGCGGGGATGGCACACCAGAGAGGCCTAGCTTGTGGCTAGGCCTGGGGACAGTTGGTCCCAAAGATGAGGAGGTACTTGTGCCGCCTCCCATGGGAGACTTAGGTCTCAGACACTCCCTAAAGAGGGAGCCAAGGCCGGGCCACCACTTGGAAAAGGCCCGGGCCGGGAGAATACCGGCTAATCTAACTAACTTTACCCTGTCTGAAATCAATCGTACTTTACTAAAATATGAAGTAATGTAATTCAAAATCACACACAATCTATAAAGTGGTAAACCCCGGAATGGGTGGGATTTAAACCAAGTGAGTCGTAACACTCCAAGCCAGTGCGTAAGCCACTGGACGGAGCCTCACCCAACAAATTATATTTCTATACATCACATTAATGTTTTTGTGACTGAAATGATGTCTTCATCAACAACTCATTACCGGTACACTTGTGACCAAATCATAAACTTGTAAATAGTGCATTACCATCAGCATGCTTAGCTATTAAAGCACTGGGCACCAGACTCTGGATCCATTATATGCCTCTGTAGTGGTTTTACTGCCACTCACAATATGGGTAACGGGTGCGTAATACTAATTAACTAATGTATAGAAGTGTCAGATAGCTAAAGGGACGCTTATCAGTTACGTCACAAGATGTCATACCCATCCTGTGGGTGGTGGTCAAAGTATTACAGAGGTACATAATGGGTCCAGAGACTAGGCCGCAAAGTTTTGATAGCTGAACGTTACCTTTGTAACTTGTTCAGCAATAATGCGGTCCAGTCCCTGGACCCGTTATGTACCTCTGTAATTCTTTGACTGCCGCCCACAGGATGGGCATGTGGTGCATAATAAAGATGTTGAAGACTGGCTGTCTTCAAGAAGGCACTGGACAGGCACCTAAAGTCAGTACCTAACTAGCCGGTCTGTAGTTCGTACGTCAGTTTGCGTGTGGCCAGCAGTAACAGCCTGGTTGATCAGACCCTGATCCACCACGAGGCTTGGTCTCAGACCGAGCCGCAGGGGCGATGACCCCCGAAAACCTCTCCAGGTAAACTCCAGGTAAACGCCTCCTCCTCCTCCTCCTCCTCCTTCCAAGACACTCCAGGGCCACACACCACCAACTCCACCCCCATCCCAACAAACTCCATCCCACTTCTCCTCCCTCCACCCGCGACCAAACTGTCTGATATAACTGACTCAAACCAGGTGTCTCTTATCAACGTGTTTTGTTTTCTCTGTTCTGGCAAATGTATCAGTGTTTAGATATCTGAAACCCATACAATCACACACACACAATTTAAGAAGGACATAGCAACCAAGACCAAGCCTAAACAAAAACTGCTTCGCAGAAAAACAACAGAAAAAAGACCAGGTAATTCAACCGAAGAAAGAAGGAGGAGAGCTCACGGAGAATGACAAGGAAGTTTATGCCATACTGACCAAAGGATTTAAAGAGTTCTTCTCAGTGGAAACAGGGGCCGTGCCAAGAAATCTAGAGATAAGAGTGCACCAGCAGGTACTGGACACCATACACACAACTGGAGAAGAGTTAAATTATTTTTTTTGATGGAGTTGGATAAATTAAAGTTGGTGGGACCTGACAGTGTCACCATGAATTCTGCAAGACGGAGCAGAAGCACTGTCTAAACCAAGTGAGCTAAACCCGATGATAGACCTACCTGGAGTTCATTACCTTTGTAAATTGTGAATTCATTACCTCTGTAACTTGCTCAGCTATCAAGACTTTGAGGCCCAGTCCCTGGACCCATTATGTACCTCTGTAATCTTTTGACTACCGCCCACAGGATGGGTATGGGGTGCATAATAAACATATTAAACTAACTAACTACTGGAGGATAGATATTCCCCAGGGTGACATACCTGGAGTATACCTGGGGAGCGTTTCGGGATCAACTCCCCTGCAGCCCGGTTTGTGATCAGGCCTCCTGGTGGATCAGGGCCTGATTATCCAGGCTGTTACTGCTGGCCGCATGCAAACCGACGTACAAACCGCAGCCTGGCTGATCAGGTTTTAACTTTAGGTGCCTGTCCAGCGCCTTCTTGAAGACAGCCATGGGTCTATACTAACAATAAACAGGAGAGTGGGCAGAGTCAGATTGTTTGTGAGGCGGGAAACAGGAACACGAGGGCTCAGCAGGAAGGTAAAAACAAGGAATGGTCACAAGAGCACTAGAAAATATTTCTTCAGTCTCAGAGTGGTTAAGAAGTGGAAAGAGCTGCAGAGTGATGTGGTGGAGGCTGGATCCTACACAGCTTTGTGAATAGATATGACAGGGGCCACACAGCTAGGAGAGAGTGAGCCCAGTACCAGCCACCGGAGGGGTGGGATCGGGAGCTGACCTGGAGTTTACCTGGAGAGAGTTCCGGGGGTCAACGCCCCCGCGGCCCGGTCTGTGACCAGGCCTCCTGGTGGATCAGAGCCTGATCAACCAGGCTGTTACTGCTGGCTGCACGCAAACCAACGTACGAGCCACAGCCCGGCTGATCAGGAACCGACTTTAGGTGCTTGTCCAGTGCCAGCTTGAAGACTGAGACTCAACCCTTGCCACCACAAATAGGTAAGTGCATTTAGGAAGTACTCACTACTAGAGGTCTACGAAAGAGTAACAAAGATTCAACTGGAAAGAGAGGGAAGCATTGCCTTCATATATTCCTGGTACCTCCCTTGAATGGAAGGCACAACTTACATTCTGCATAATTAATGTATATTATAGAGCCCAGAGCCCAGAAAGTCAATGCCCTATAGAGGATGTTCCACCGGATGACATAAATACCAAGACTGTTACGACACATCAGTACTCCAGCTAATCGCAGTGTCAATATTTCGTCATTTGTAAACATCCTTCATGATTCATAATGGGTTTACCATCCATCCCTGGTGTACTGGACGTTGTGGTCAATACCGTAAGTGACAACTTTAGCGATATCAGCCAGGGAACACTGTGATTGTTGTGGTGGTGGTGATAACAGGACTTTAGGTCTGTGGTGTTCATCTCGTCACCTGTAGTATTCCTATCACTTGGCACCGAGACACTCCGGGAGTTTGTATAAAAGCAGTGATGTGTAATTATCTATTCGTAATTACAAATTTGTAGCTACAGGAACGGAGCTAAGAACGTCCACCTGGGAAAGTTCTTAAGACGATGGGATATTCCTCAGAATGTCCATTTGGGAAAAGTCTGAAGCCGCTGGGGGATTTTAATAATCGACTCGTGCTTCTGTCCCCGAGGCGCCAGTAGCCACACTGTGCCACACTGAGTATTGAGAAAACATTGTGCAATAACTGTGAAGGGAGTGCTAGCGTTACTCACCCTGATGTGGTGTGTGGAAAACTTGAATGACAACGTCACCTTCAGGTACCAAGATCTAGCTGAGTTATTGTTGATCATACTCGTGTCTTGTCTTCAGCAGGATATTACTGCGAGGCGTCACTGCCAAGTGATGAGGTTGCAAGAGTCACGCTTCCTTCATAATTTGCATCTAGTTTCCGATCGACGATATGGGCTAACTTGATAAATGTTTATCTACTGTTTTACATACCGTATGGAAATGTTCGAAGAATTGAAGTCCGGAAGAAATTTTGGAAAGTGTAGAAATTCCTGGGTGATATGAGACAGTTGCGTCGAACACTACACGTCCCTTCGTTTCACATTCCTGTAAGATCATAACATTCTGTAAAAAATAGAATACCATTTACATGTGTGCGTACACACACACACACACACACACACACACACACACATATATATATATATATATATATATATATATATATATATATATATATATATATATATATATATATATATATATATATATATATATATATATATATATATATATATATATATATATATATATATATATATATAGAAGTTGCTTAACTGTTGCCTATGTGTCTTACCTTACAAAGGTAATATAAACTCCAGGTAGATCTGGTCACAATCTTGATTCTACGTTTGCTATACTCCACATATCTGGCAACTGTCTCTTATCCATTGGGTTGTAGATCTCAGTTATTGGTTTAGCGTTTCTGGTCCCTCTCGTGGTACTTTGATCCCATCGTTTTCATGTATCCAACATACTTAAAAGTTTGTGTACCTCTATATTCTATTGTGGTATAGTGTCCAGTACCCGTTGGTGTGTCATATTTCTTTTACTCTTTGGTGTTTCCACTGAGAATACCTATTTAGATTATTTGTTCAATGCTTCGCGGACATCCTAGTTTGTAATTTTTCGTGACATCGCCTTTCCTCTTGCAGTTTTATCACCTAGTTACTGTCACCTTCTCATGTGCCTGTGAGGCAGCTTCGGCTCGGACTTGGCTTTTCCCCTCAACGGTATTCTCAAGTTGTCACTCAGGTGTGTACTCACCTGGTTCTATTCACCTAGTTGTACTCACCTATTTGTGGTTGCAGGAATCGAGTTATAGCTCCTGGCCCTGCCTCTTCACTGGTCGCTACTAGGTCCTCTCTCTCCCTGCTCCATGAGCAAGTAGAGAGGACAACTCTATGACTGAAGAAATACAACTCTATGACTGAAGAAATACTTTCTAACATCCCTTTGACTCATCTGAGTCATCAACTTCCAATTGTGACCCCTTGTTTCTGTGTCTCATCTCTGAAACATCCAGTCTCTGTCCACCCTGTCAATTCCTCGTAGTATTTTGTATGTCGTTATCACGTCTCCCCTAATCCTCCTGTCCAGTATAGGGACAGGACATAACCTAGGAGTATACCTACGTATAGAGGAAAATGGTCCTAATATTGGCTTTTAGAATTTGAGCTTCATGGTTTAGTTGTCCAGGAAGCTACATAATTTTTTTCGGGTGATGCTTGGATTTAGATTTTTAGATTTTGCCACCGAAGTGGCTAGTGTATTGCGCACCCCATATCCATCTTGTGGACAGTAGCGCAAGAGCATATGGATGCACAAAAGGCCCAGGAACTAGGTCCCAAAGGGTTAACAGGAATACATATGGATTTATATCTACATATCTATGCTTGGGAAGATGAAATTGTTCAATATTCTGTACTCTCTCTCTCATTCTGATAATAACAAATGCCTTTTCCACGTCCTTGGAGACGAGTGTTGTTTTGAGGTCTTCAAGCTCAGTGCGTCTTGCGTTGACCTGCCTTGTCTGAATCCGAATTATCTGATGAGAAAAACATCACAGCGACCAGTCATAGCCTAGTCCAGCCACGGTATTGAGATTCATTTTTCTTCAGGGAGTTAATAATTTCAAGGTGTTTCCGTAGGTGCTGGTTGATAAGTCTTTCAAACATTTTTCCAAAGTGTTTCAAGTAATTTATAAGTCATGTGACCTTTTGAATTTTGGATTTATAAAAAAAAATATGACTTTTACACTCGAGTTGGTGAGCCTTCATTAGGCTTTCAATAGATATTTTTTTTTTTTTTTTTTTTGCAGTGGGAGTGGGGAGGCAGATATTACGGACACTAAAGTACATTGTGAAGGGTTGACAGTACAATCAAAACATTCATTATATTACTGGCATATAATAAGTACAAGTAGACTAATAAATGTACAACGACCAGGAATCTTTATTATTATTAATAAACACAACCAGGCGTTGCACTTTTGTTTTAATTACTTAAGTCAATTATACAATTTAAATTGAAAATATTTATTTATTTATGTCTTTGCAAATACGTAGTACATTGAGAAACCATACCACGGGTAGGTATAGAACCCGCGGTCAGAGAGTCTCAAAACTCCAGACCGTCGGGTTAGCCACTGGACCAGCTAGCCACAATAAGATTCGTCCAACTAGGTATGTTTCTGCACCATAGGAAGGTTAGCATTGGCCACCACTGTGACCACAAATGCAAGTTTTTACAGACGAATCTCCAGCTAGCGTGGCCGTGACGAACTCTAGCTCAAGTCCCCTCAAAGCCGTCAACATGACTCACGAAATTGTAATGACACGGGCTAGATTTTGAGACTCTCTGATCGTAGGTTCTATCCCCACCCGTGGTATGGTTTGTTTGCAATCGTGTCATTAAGATTTCGTGAGTACATTAAGATTTTGTATTTACAATAATGGATTGCAATGCAAAGAGAGCCTCTATTATGCTTAGGCATTATGGGCCGACTTAACATTATTGGCTTACAGTCTACTTAACACTAAGAATTATGTCATAGCTGTACAATAGAATATTAATTATATCATAGTTGTACAATAGATTATTAATTATAAGTGAATCTAATTTATATAAGACAAAAGATATATTCATATATTAAAAAAAATGCTTTTGTGAAAACAATGATTCAAATATATTCCTGTCAACAATGGATAAAAGGTTCAATGTGATTGTTGAAGTTATGATGTGGGAGTACATAGGTGAGTAAATGTGTACTGAGTATTTAGCATTTAGTCTAGGGTGATTAAGTGGCTTTTGAGAAAAGTCTTAAACTGATTTTCAGACTGGGTTACTTTAGTATCTTCTGGTAATGAATTCCAAATTTTGGGGCCCTTTATGTGCATAGAGTTTTTACACAGTGTGATATGGACACGAGGTATATCAAGAAGAAGTCTGTGTCTTGTGTTATGGCCATGTGTCCTGCTAAGGTTGGTGAGGAGAAGTTTGAGTGGAGGGTTTATATTTGCGTGTATTGTTCTGTGTGTGTAGTAAGCATATGAATAAGTATGGATGTTCTTAATGGTGAGCAAATTCAAACTTTTGAAAATTGGTGGAGTATGCTAGCGGGAGTGGGAATTTGTTATCATTCTTACTGCTGCCTTTTGCTGGGTTATTAGAGGTCTTAGGTGATTGAATGTTGTTGATCCCCATGCACAAATTCCGTAGGTGAGGTAAGAGTATATGAGTGAATGGTACAGTGCCAGGAGAGCTAATTGTGGAACGTAGTACCTTATCTTTGGTACTTATTCCTGCAAGAACTCCGAAAGAAATGAAAAATTCCATAAGTTTGGGGATTATTTAGAGTTTATTTAAGTACACAGCACAATTTTATGTGACTACAGTTGTCTTGCATTAAAATATTCACTCTTTTTCCCTCATCAATTCTATGATTCACCTCATCTTTCATAGACCCATCCGCTGACACGTCCACTCCCAAATATCTGAATACGTTCACCTCCTCCATACTCTCTCCCTCCAATCTGATATTCAATCTTTCATCACCTAATCTTTTTGTTATCCTCATAACCTTACTCTTTCCTGTATTCACCTTTAATTTTCTTCTTTTGCACACCCTACCAAATTCATCCACCAATCTCTGCAACTTCTCTTCAGAATCTCCCAAGAGCACAGTGTCATCAGCAAAGAGCAGCTGTGACAACTCCCACTTTGTGTGTGATTCGTTATCTTTTAACTCCACGCCTCTTGCCAAGACCCTCGCATTTACTTCTCTTACAACCCCATCTATAAATATATTAAACAACCACGGTGACATCACACATCCTTGTCTAAGGCCTACTTTTACTGGGAAAAAATTTCCCTCTTTCCTACATACTCTAACTTGAGCCTCACTATCCTCGTAAAAACTCTTCACTGCTTTCAGTAACCTACCTCCTACACCATACACTTGCAACATCTGCCACATTGCCCCCCTATCCACCCTGTCATACGCCTTTTCCAAATCCATAAATGCCACAAAGACCTCTTTAGCCTTATCTAAATACTGTTCACTTATATGTTTCACTGTAAACACCTGGTCCACACACCCCCTACCTTTCCTAAAGCCTCCTTGTTCATCTGCTATCCTATTCTCCGTCTTACTCTTAATTCTTTCAATTATAACTCTACCATACACTTTACCAGGTACACTCAACAGACTTATCCCCCTATAATTTTTGCACTCTCTTTTATCCCCTTTGCCTTTGTACAAAGGAACTATGCATGCTCTCTGCCAATCCCTAGGTACCTTACCCTCTTCCATACATTTATTAAATAATTGCACCAACCACTCCAAAACTATATCCCCACCTGCTTTTAACATTTCTATCTTTATCCCATCAATCCCGGCTGCCTTACCCCCTTTATATGAATATAATACCCATGATAACAACCAAAAAAAGTCAAGGTGACTTATTTCCTCCCGAGTTTTTTATTTATTTTCACGGGTCTTGACCTATTTCTATTCAGGTCTTTGTAGAAATAAGTTTATTTAGGTATATAACACAATATTATATTAATTACAATAATCTTACATAGAATAATATGTCTAAACTACCCGGGATAACACAATAAAATAAAGTCAACATGACTCAAATTCGAAATGTTATAACTTTAGATACAGGCATACATAAGTACAATTATCATACATAAGAAGATAAGATCAACAGCCTGGTTGATCAGGTTCTGGTATACCAGGAGGCCTGGTCACAGGCCGGGCCACGGGGGCGTTGACCCCCAAAACCCTCTCCAGGTAAGAAGGAGCTCTGCAACAGGATTACTGGCCCATGTTAGGCAGGTCCAGGTCACTTACCGGCCTAAGCTAGCCAGATCATACATAGTGTATGTAGGTTTATATAGACATAAGTACACATAAGTACAATTGTCATACATAGTGTAAATTACCCAGGTAACCCAAAAAAAGTGAGTGTAAGTTTATTTAGGCACGAGTACACATAAACACAGTTACATAAATTATCATACATAGCAGCATATGTGTAGATTACCTAGGATAACCACACAAAAAAGTCAAAGTGACTTGTTCCCATTGGCTGATTTCCAGTGACTGATTTCCAGTGACTTTTCCAGTGACTGATTTCCAGTAACTGATTTCCAGTGGCTGATTTCCAGTGACTGATTTCCAGTGACTTTTCCAGTGACTGATTTCCAGTAACTGATTTCCAGTGACTGATTTCCAGTGGCTGATTTCCAGTGACTGATTTCCAGTGACTTTTCCAGTAACTGATTTCCAGTGACTGATTTCCAGTGACTGATTTCCAGTGACTGATTTCCAGTGACTGATTTCCAGTAACTGATTTCCAGTGACTGATTTCCAGTGACTGATTTCCAATAACTGATTTCCAGTAACTGATTTCCAGTGACTGATTTCCAGTGACTGATTTCCAGCGACTGATTTCCAGTAACTGATTTCCAGCGACTGATTTCCAGTAACTGATTTCCAATAACTGATTTCCAGTAACTGATTTCCAGTGACTGATTTCCAGTGACTGATTTCCAATGACTGATTTCCAGTAACTGATTTCCAGTGACTGATTTCCAGTGACTGATTTCCAGTGACTGATTTCAAGTGACTGATTTCCGGTGACTGATTTCCAGTGACTGATTTCCAGTAACTGATTTCCAGTGACTGATTTCCAATAACTGATTTCCAGTAACTGATTTCCAGTGACTGATTTCAAGTGACTGATTTCCGGTGACTGATTTCCAGTGACTGATTTCCAGTAACTGATTTCCAGTGACTGATTTCCAGTAGCTGATTTCCAGTAACTGATTTCCAGTGGCTGATTTCCAGTGAATGATTTCCAGTGACTGATTTCCAATAACTGATTTCCAGTAACTGATTTCCAGTGACTGATTTCCAGTGACTGATTTCCAGCGACTGATTTCCAGTAACTGATTTCCAGTGACTGATTTCCAGTGACTGATTTCCAATAACTGATTTCCAGTAACTGATTTCCAGTGACTGATTTCCAGTGACTGATTTCCAGTGACTGATTTCCAGTGACTGATTTCCAATAACTGATTTCCAGTGACTGATTTCCAGTAACTGATTTCCAGTAACTGATTTCCAGTGGCTGATTTCCAGTGACTGATTTCCAGTGACTGATTTCCAGTAACTGATTTCCAGTGGCTGATTTCCAGTGACTGATTTCCAGTGACTGATTTCCGGTAACTGATTTCCAGTAACTGATTCCCAGTGACTGATTTCCAGTAACTGATTCCCAGGGACTGATTTCCATCAAGGTCCTTGATTTAGATTAGACTAAAAAAAGAAAAAAAAAACGCTACTTTTCGGCCACGATATAGAGTATTAATGAGAAAGTAGAGGTAGAGAGTAGATATGAAGCAACATGTGTGCAGTATGAGGCAGAAAACAGCTGTTGCTACAACAGTAAACATCAGCTGACCACCAGCATCACTGCTACTCTCAGCTGCTCTGCAACCTGCTGCCTTATTTCGGTAATTTACCATGATCGTGGCTGTTTTTCCATGTTATATCTACTGTTTTCTACCCGTAATGAGGTAGATATAGGTGTGTGAGTGCTTAAATAACGCCGTAGATGAGTGGACCAAGAGAGAGGAAGTGGCTGTGACGCATTACGCATAAATACGCATGTTTCAGGGGCATTTTGGGGGGGATAAAACCCCCTTAAAGGTTGTTATAGATGCCATTAACTGGTTTCTGATCCTTGGAATGGGTCTGTGGCTCTTGATCCAAGGGACTGGACCTGTCGTGTCACTGGATTCCCAACGGGTCGCCTCCCAGCCTCACACATGCGGGTTTACCTCTCCTCCCATTATTTTATTAACTTTTTAAATAAAACACGCGCAAATATCCCCCAAAAAACCTCCATATGTTTTAATTTGTGTTAAAACAATACTTATAAAACGTTCATCCAAGGTTATTAATTTTCCTTCATTTTTTCTTATATTTAGATGGAAAATGAGAAATAATAACATTTTATTACTAATAAAACATCTGTAGGAAATGTTTGTACAAACATGTGTTGATGTACATGTGTTTAAATAAATGTTGTGAATATTGAAGCTCAGTCAGCAGTTAGTCACATGACTCACTTATTTTTTCTGTTGCATTAATGCAGTTATTTTTGGTTGTTGAGGTTGGTCAGTTGTTGAAGTTGGTTGGTTGTTGAGGTTGGTTGGTTGTTCAAGTTGGTTGTTGAGGTTGGTTGTTGAGGTTTGTTGGTTGTTGAGGTTGGTTGGTTGTTCAAGTTGGTTGTTGAGGTTGGTTGTTGAGGTTGGTTGGTTGGTTGTTCAAGTTGGTTGTTGAGGTTGGTCAGTTGTTGAAGTTGGTTGGTTGTTGAGGTTGGTTGGTTGTTCAAGTTGGTTGTTGAGGTTGGTTGTTGAGGTTGGTTGGTTGGTTGTTCAAGTTGGTTGTTGAGGTTGGTCACTTGTTGAAGTTGGTTGGTTGGTTGTTGAGGTTGGTTGGTTGTTGAAGTTGGTTGTTGAGGTTGGTTGGTTGTTGAGGTTGGTCACTTGTTGAAGTTGGTTGGTTGTTGAGGTTGGTTGGTTGTTGAGGTTGGTTGGTTGTTGAGGTTGGTTGGTTGTTGGGGCTGGTTGGTTGTTGAGGTTGGTCACTTGTTGAAGTTGGTTGGTTGTTGAGGTTGGTTGGTTGTTCAAGTTGGTTGTTGAGGTTGGTTGGTTGTTGAGGTTGGTTGGTTGTTGAGGTTGGTTGATTGTTGAAGTTGGTTGGTTGTTGAGGCTGGTTGGTTGTTGAGGTTGGTTGGTTGTTCAAGTTGGTTGTTGAGGTTGGTTGTTGAGGTTGGGCACTTGTTGAAGTTGGTTCGTTGGTTGTTGAGGTTGGTTGGTTGTTGGGGTTGGTTGTTGAGGTTGGTCACATGTTGAAGTTGGTCAGTTGTTGAGGTTGGTTGGTTTATGAGGTTGGTTTGGTTGGTTGTTAAGGTTGGTTGGTTGTTGAGGTTGGTTTGGTTGGTTGTTGACGTTGATCTGTTGAGGTTGGTCAGTTGAGGTTGGTCGGTTGTTGAGGTTGGTTGGTTGTTGAGGTTGGTCAGTTGAGGTTGGTCAGTTGTTGAGGTTGGTTGGTTGTTGAGGTTGGTTTGGTCGATTGTTGAGGTTGGTCAGTTGTTGAGGTTGGTTGGTTGTTGAGGTTGGTTGGTTGTTGAGGTTGGTCAGTTGTTGAGGTTGGTTGGTTGTTGAGGTTGGTTGGTTGCTGAGGTTGCTTAGTTGTTGAGGTTGGTTGGTTGTTGACATTGGTCAGTTGTTGAGGTTGATCAGGTGCTGAGGTCGGTTGGTTGTTGAAGTAGGTTGATTAGTTGTTGAGGTTGGTCAGTTGTTGAGGTTGGTTGTTGAGGTTGGTTAGTTGTTGGTTCTTGAGGTTGGTTGGTGGTTGAGGTTGATTGGTTGTTGAGGTTGGCTGTTGAGGTTGGTTGTTGAGGTTGGTTGGTTGAAGTTGGTTAGTTGTTGAGGTTGGTTGTTGGATTTGTTGGAGTTAATTGGGTGTGGGGTTAAATGGTTGGTGGGGCTAGATGGTTGGTGGGGTTAGATGGTTGTTGGGTTGATTGGTGGGGTTAGATGGTTGTTGGGTTGATTGGTGGGGTTAGATGGTTGTTGGGTTGATTGGTGGGGTTAGATAGTTGTTGTATTGGTTGGTTGTTAGGGTTAGATGGTTGATGGGTTAGTTGATTGTTGGGCTGGTGGGGTTAGATGGTTGTTGTATTGGTTGATTGTTAAGGTTAGATGGTTGATGGGTTAGTTGGTTGTTGGGTTGGTTGGTGGTGTTAGATAAGATAAGATTTCGTTCGGATTTTTAACCCCGGAGGGTTAGCCACCGAGGATAACCCAAGAAAGTCAGTGCGTCATCGAGGACTGTCTAACTTATTTCCATTGGGGTCCTTAATCTTGTCCCCCAGGATGCGACCCACACCAGTCGACTAACACCCAGGTACCTATTTGCTGCTAGGTGAACAGGACAATAGGTGTAAGGAAACGTGTCGAAATGTTTCCACCCGCCGGGAATCGAACCCGGGCCCTCCGTGTGTGAAGCGGGAGCTTTAGCCACCAGGCTAGTTAGTTGGTAGGGTTAGATGGTTGATGGGTTAGTTGGTTGGTGGGGCTAGATGACTATTGGGATGGTTGGTTGTTGGGTTAGTTGGTTGTTGGGGTAGTTGGTTGTTGAAGCTAGTTGGGTGTTAGTTGCTGAAGCTAGTTGTGTGCTAGTCACTTTGCTCATACTAGCTCATACAGTAGATCCTCGGTACTCGAACTTAATTCATTCCAGAAGGCTTTTTGAGTGCTGATCTGTTCGAGTACCGAACGAATTTTTCCAAACCAATTTTCTTTTTGGTTGGCTGTTATCACTAATCTTCGTACACCCCATGGTGACTTATTTATACAAATAATATAAAAAATGCAACAAAAAATGCGAAGAAACACAAAATAGTTTACAGTGAAGTTCTTGCAGGTCGTGTTTGTTTGGTCGAGTTGCGAGCAAACTGTTGACTACCGGGCGATTTTTTTTACTGGACAAAGCATTTGAATACTGAATTGTTCGAGTAGGGAGCTGTTCCAGTACCAAGGTTCCACTGTATATGATTTTCTAGTACACTTTATTGAACATTAATATTCATGGAGAAATGCTAAACCCACAAGGGAGCATGGGAAGTGATCAGGTTTGATTCAAGGGAAGGGGCAACTCCAATTCCTTGGCTCAAAAGCCCTTGCCAGTCTCACAGCGTCACCTCCACAGGAATGGCTGATATAAAGTACAGGTAAATAATGGTACCTAATGAATGAATGAAGCTACAGAAAGGGAGGAGAGCGATTTCCTGTATTGCTAACATCCATATATATCTATTATTGTAACATCCGTGTACCTGTTACTGTGATCTGATCCTCTCTTTAATGTAAACGTAAATAACTCAGTTTACCTTATCCCTAGTATATCTCCATTTATTGTAACTGATTTTCACACAATTGAGTTACTTAGCCATTTAAACTTTTAAGGTTTAAATTGTAAGATATTAGAGGGACCCCAATGGAAATTAGTCACTTTTTCTGACTTTTTGGGGGTTATCCTAGGTAATCTACATATATATGCTGCTGTGTATGATAATTTATGTAACTGTATTTATGTATACCTGTACCTGAATAAACTTGCTAATAATCTAATGGGCACTGCAAACAGACCTCCTCCTCCCAACTAGTAAAGTCATATTGGGGTGGCCCGGTAGTGAAGAATTTGGCCTTAACAATGCCTGAGAGTGTGCTGGGGAAGGATAAAATGTGCCTCCTGGCAGTGAGAGCTCCCCATGTGGGGGATTCCCAGTTGGCTGTCTCCAGTTCCTCCCTTGGCACGTACATTGACTTGCAGACAATCTTCAGTGGTGTTGCCCTTTGCCTTGCTGCCCCTATCCTCACTTAATACAGGTATATCTGTTGCACTGCATATGAAGATTGATTTGGGTACCATGATCTTGTTTGCTGTAGCACCACGGGAAAGACTGCAAGGCATGAAGAAGTTAGCAGTTTCAAGAGGAGCCTTGGAAGAGCCTGATACCCAGTAATAAGGGAGCCACTTCAACTATGCAGATCCAATGGCACCCAGAAGTGTCCAGATGTAATTACCTTGCCAGCCTGGGCAAAGAGTAAGCAGGTGGTGTGGGACTACACATGTGCATCCACATTACCCGGAGTATACCTGGAGAGGGTTTTAGGGGTCAATGCCCCCTTGGCCCGGTCTGTGACCAGGCCTCTTGGTGGATCAGGGTCTGATCAACCAGGCTGTTAATGTTGGCTTGGCCGGTGAGGTACTGACTTTAGGTGTCTGTTCAGCACCTTCTTGAAGACAGCCAGGGGTCTATTGGTAATCTCCCAATCTCTAATACAGCAGGGAAGAAGGAAGGGCAGCAGCCAGCTTCAGAGAGGTTACCTAGAGGTTACCTGGAGGTTACTTGGGGTTGCTTCTGGAGGTCAGCATTCCCACAACCCAGTCCTAGATTAGCCTCGGAAATCTAAAAAATATGGTGAACTTGCCCATTATTATGTGAATGTTGTTCCCATACACTCAAGAGACCTTCAGCTCATGGGGAAAGAATGCATCTAAATTGTATCCTGTAGCTTGATTACTAGCACACTCATTTCACACACTGAGGTCCAGGGGTCGATCCCTGGTATGGCTGGAAAATGTTAGGATTTGTTTCTGTAAGGCCTAATTTGCCTAAAATGCGTCAGAGGGAAATCCAAACATTTTTCCACAAAGCCTTTTTATCTGCTTCTGTAAGGCTATATGCCCCTGAAATTTGCACTAGAGTACAGTAATAAATTTAAATTTTTTACTTATGTGTAGTACAGTGGACCCCCACATAACGGTCACCTCCGAATGTGACCAATTATGTAAGTGTATTTATGTAAGTGCGTTTGTACGTGTATGTTTGGGGGTCTGAAATGGACTAATCTACTTCACAATATTCCTTATGGGAACAAATTCGGTCAGTACTGGCACCTGAACATACTTTTGGAGTGAAAAAATATCGTTAACCGGGGGTCCACTGTACTAAGTGATATACATATCCTTAAAGTTTATTAATTTCTCTGTGAATAATCATACAATAGTAATAATAATTTATTTTTCAGTATTATTCATTTGATACAAAGATTTCTTACATGGAAATGCCCATATAATTGCTTATGGCTTATCTTCACTGCCAACATATATTAATCACTGGGCCTATGTTATCAGTACAAACAGCACAGTCTGTGTACATAATAATACTGATGTGTAACACTATGAATATTTAATTAGATAAGGTGTAACATGCAGATATAGCTTAATTTAGATTTACAGATTTTGTAAAAAAAAACTTGTTTTAAAATTTTCACATGATAGCAATAATAATAATAACAATACAGTAGGACCGCTGTATCTGCGGGTCTGATTTCCAGGGTTTCAGTTATCTGCGGTTTACCCTGGCCCGAAAATATCCCTTAATTTTGCTTAATAATGACACTAAAGTGCAAAACTAGTGATCTTGACAGTTCTTCAAAGCCTAAGAGAAGTCATGAAGTGCTTCCCATCAGTGAAAAAGTGATAATTTTCTACTTATTTTGCATAATATATCAATTAAACTCTATCATTGGTATGTATGTTATATGAAAAATTACTTAACCCTTAAACTGTCCAAACAGATCTACGTTCACATGCGTAGTGCTCCAAAAGTAGATCTACGTTTTTTACATATTTTCAAATATAACAAAAAAAAAAGTGGATCAAAGTTTTTTTACACGTTTTCAAATGTAAAAAAAAAAAGTCTACATTTTTTACATACTTTCAAATGTTGAAAAAATGTAGATCTACGTTTGGACAGTTTAAGGGTTAAATATAGAGTTCGCTGCTATCCGTGGTTTTGTGTATCCGCTGTAGTTCTTGGAAAGTATCCCCTGTGGATATGGGGTCCTACTGTAATAATATTGATTTCAAACCATTGTACAGAAATATATGATAAACTAGTACTGTACCTATAAAGGGATAAAATGGAGCACTGCGCATTCCATGTCCTTCACTCTTGTAGCTTTGACTCCTCCCTGTTTTTATCAAATATCTGGTGGCAAAAGATATCATATAACCTTGATGTTATGCAGGACGAAGTTCATCAAAGTGAGGGAGTACTCTAAATGCTTTTTATTAAATTGTTATTGATATAAATTAAATGTGTGGTAATCTACAAAATAATATTAAGGTATTGTATAGAAGAAATAAGAGAAGATGGCTTATATATGTATGTACTGTAATCTGATTCTTGTAATTGTTTTTCTCCCTTCAAGAATCGTGCCTTGACGTTGATGAAGGGCTCTTCATCCAGGAAACTGAAACTACTGTTCCCTCCTGTTCCTCGGATCAGACGTGATTACCTTTCATAACCTTGGGTGCTCTATTTAGGGCTTCCCCAGGAATGTAATAATTGTCATGATGCACAAAACCATTGTAACACAATTGCAAATAAATACATAATGGAGTGAGCGGAGTCTCAACCTGTGGCAAGCCAGTCCTAAGACTAGCATGCTAGTGAGCCAGTGTGTTATCCACTGGGCCATGCAAGCCTTCTAAAATTCAACCTGCTAGTTGTATTCCTATACACCATAGGAAGATTATCATGGTTTATACTAATCCTCCAATGGTGTATAGGAATACTATATTATGGCAATGTACCAACAATGTATCTTTTAAATCTTTTGTACCATATTATGTGATAAAATATACCTATTGAAAAAAAAGAATGAAAAAATGTGGTGGTAAGGAAAGTGGAATATTCAAATAGCTTCAGGAAGAAATCCAAATATTCTTCCTTGATGCCTTTTTATCCGCTTCTCCGAGGCTATGGGTCCCACAGTTTGCACCAGAGCTGGGCCCCATTTATAGTTGTGCTATTATTATTAGGCTAGCATGGTCTAGTAGACAACACACTAGCCTCCTAATCTTTGACCTGTCTTGCTATGGTTTAAATTCCACCCATTCCATAATTTTAAGTGACATAATGGTTTTGTAGTTAATAAGGGGGCAGGTTTTTGGTTTATTTTTTTTTGTGTTTTAAAAGCTGCAGGGATGAACTAATATGAGGAGAGAGTTTTTGGCAGTACGGTGCCTCATTCACATCAAATGTGCATTTCAGATTGGTCTTCACCAAGGCCAAGTCTAAACTACAGTATTCAAGATGACGGAATCAGATGACTTAGAGGCTCTTTTGCCTGCAGGTATGTATGCCTTCTGGCTGCATTCGTATAATAATTTTATAACAAGAAATACAGTGTACTCATATTTTCAAATGACTCACACTTAGGAGATAGAAACTTACAATGGTGTTTTGAATCAACGTGGTCTATTAACAGGTCACACAGAGAGACTTCGTCATAAGTTTTAGTCTCTTAAGTTCTGGTTCTTTGTGTATCGTTTCAGCCACAGTAAAGAATACTCTATAATTTGCTTTGTCTTTAATATTTGTTTTAAAGAATTAAAAAGTTACAATTCCACATTTGGAAGAGGAACATTATGACTGTTTGGGTCTCTCCTGGACCATTGACAACATCAAAAAGTTGCCTAAAGTTCCTCTCCCAATTGTGGATTTTTGATAATCTTTTGTAAAATTACATAATGTACACATATGTTATTTTTATTTACATAATGAAACTCAGTAAGCATATTCATAAATAACAAAAAGGCATAATACCATGACTGGAACAATGCACAAATGACCTGCACATAGGAAAGAGGAGCTTATGACAACGTTTCGGTCCAACTTGGACCATTTTCATAAAAATTTGTTTGCATAAATAAATATCAGTGGGATGCCTAGTGGGGAGTTATACAGCAGTAATTCTCTGGCGCTGACTACAAGGGAAGAGGCACAGTACGCACTGATAATGGTGGGTAACAGATCTTGTAATGCTGAAGGCTATATGTGTGTCAATTAGAAACCACTTCAGAATGACTAATGTGAGAATGGATCATATTCTTGTATCATGAGGGACGAGTTACAAATTCTTTGTCCAAGATTTGTCTAGTCTGTCATTGCATAATAATCTGTTCATTATCATTCCTTATTGAGTACTATTTCCTCCCAGTGTCCAGGTAGGAAATAAGAATGGGAAACATAGTCCCTTCAAAAACAGAAGGGGGGATAAGAGTTTTAAATTGTACAGTAGCAATAATACAGCCTCTCCTCACTTAGCTACGCATTCGTTTACCGACGACTCAGACTTACGACGAGCTTTCTGACCAGTATGCATGCCTAATAATGATAAATTAGACACATGTGCAACTCTTGGGTATCTTTATTGAGGAAACGTTTCGCCACACAGTGGCTTCATCAGTCAATACATAGGAGAAACTTGAAGAACAGGAGGAGAATGAGGTAATCAGTCCCTCAACCTTGAGTCGATGTGTTCAGTCCATCAATCATGTCGGTTCTCTGAACCATTCATCTACAATGCCTAATAATGTATATTAGAGCTGATTTCCTCTATTCTGTTTATTACAATATACAGTACACTACTGTATAAACATTGACAAATACACCAGAAATGTTAAAATGGTGCAAAGATGACATTAAAACAATATCAAAGATGGTTGACACAAACCCACTACCATTATAGTATGCACCTCACGTAGTGACGAATTTGTTTACCAATGTGGTCTTAGGAATGTAACTCCATTGTTTAGTGAGGAGAGGCTGTAATAATAATAATAATAATAATAATAATAATAATAATAATAATAAGGCGGGGAAAAAGTAACAGTTCATGTGATGGAGGGTCATGGACAGTCATCCACGTGCTTTCCATGATATTATTAAATGCTATTCAATTTATGTACTGTATCATGTGTAAGCTAAGTATATATTTATTTATATATTTATTTTATTTATTTACAAATTTGAAGGCCTCCTTATTTGCAGATTTTGATTATACAACTTTTCACTGAAGGGCAACCCATTAATAAATTCAAGCATTCTGATTTTTTCTGGCTTTGTGAATTTTCACATATGCAAAATGGTAGTCTGGTCATTATTGACCAGACTAACATGATATATGCTGTTTTTGAGACATGGTCTGTGATATAGACCCAGATGTGGAACAAAACTTGTGCAGATTTAATTTTGCTAGCACACTCAGCTCTCATATTAAGGTCCATGGTTTGATCCTCGGTATGGTTTGAAAACATTAGGACATGTTTCCTTAAGACACCTGCTGTCCCTGTTCACCTAGCAGTAAATAGGTACATGGGTGTTAGCCAACTGGTGAGTCACATCCTAGGGACAAAATTTACTTAATTTTCCTGAAATGCTCTGTATAACAAGGGGCTTTCTATATAGTAGTGTGTCATTGATGTCAGCTAAGCCTGTATATGCTATTCATGTACTTGTAGAAATAAAGATTATTATTATTATTATTATTATTATTATTATTATTATTATTATTATTATTATTATTATTATTATTATTATTATTATTATTATTATAGTTTTATCAGAACTCTAGGAACATAATTCCTTTTAGTTTTATAGGGATATCTGTACAGTTGAATCTCAGAGTCATGACAGTTACATTCCTATAGGTCCTGTAAATCTAGAAACTGCAAATGCAAGAATTATGTCATCATAATTAATTTTGTTTCAGATTTGGTTTAAATTTAAGTATCAGAGGTCATATCTTTGTAAATATTTTTCGAATATGGTCAATACTGATACTCATAAGCAAGAATGAGACTGAGAAATAAATTTGGGATTGGCCAGTCTGGCCAGTTGAGGGGTTGAGATGACCTGTCTAAGCTCATTCATCTCTGAACCTGAGAGCTTCATTTTCTTATCTCAGGAAGCATTCCTTACTGTCATTTGTTTCTTCAGATCATGACAACTCTGTGATGATGTCAAGTGTTGAAGTGAAGGTGTATAAACAACGCTGGTGGATTCTCTTCCTCTTTGCTGGCATCGGATTCATGCAGGTAACTCTTAATTGTTCAGTACTGTACTGTATAATCCTAAAGATCCATAACATACTTTTGCAGCAGCTGAGAATCTTTATTGCTGAAACATTACACCTTCTCTGCAAGTTTTTTTAGTCAAATACAGAGGTGATAAATATTGTAGATGCCTTTGTATTCAACAGAAGTCTAAAGAGCAGGCTAAACATTTCAGCATTAAATATTTTTCCTGCTACATGTGTGTCTTACTCATCTACTTTTTGGTATTGTATACCATTATTACGTATATTGATTTTCTATGGGGAATGTGGAAAAGAATCTTTTCTCTGTAAGCCATGCATGCCAGAAGCAGCGAGTAAAATGCCAGGATCAAGGGGCTAATAACCCCTTCTCCTGCATAAATTACTGCATGTAAAAAGAAGAAAAACTTATTAATTTTCTTCTTTTTTGGATCACCCTGCCTCAGTGGAAGATGGCCAATTTATTAAAAAATATATATACTGATACTGTATAATCATTTTTGTCAGTATGATACAATGTTTTAACCCCTTGACTGTTGCAACCCCAAATCCTGAGGTGTCTTCTGGTGTCGCAAAAATCTAAAAAAAAAAAATTATTTTTTCTTATGAAATGATAGAGAATCTTTTCCTGATTGTAATGACATCAAAAGAACGAGATTTGATGGAAAACTGACGGAATTACGCTTTCGCGAAGTTAGCGGCCTCGGCAATATTTACAAATCGGTGATTTCGCCCACTTTGAGCCCTGTTTTCGGTTAATTCCGTTGTTCCAGTCGACGAAACTCATAGCTATTTCTTTAGAACTCCATTTTTTTCTATTGATTGAGTACAAGAAACTGCCCATTTACCAATTTCAACTATCCAATAACATGGTCAGAAATTTGCTATTTGGCCAATTTCACAAAAATTAAAAAAAATGACGATTTCAAAATAGGGTCCAGAATGAACAATGCAGACATTCCTGGCTCTAAAATAACATTTTCTTTGTTCATCAATCACGTTTCTAGGCCCCTCTGATATTACTCTTGCTTTCTATTTTGAATTTTTATTCAAACAAAAAATAGAAGATTTACTGTTATGCAGACTACTGCAATATTGTAATAATTGTATAAATAATGTCGACCCATTCATGACTGCATAGTAGAATGGCTAGTTGGACATTTATTGGACAATGACATCATTTGTTTACTTTTGAAAATTAGCAAAAATCAAGCATTTCCCCTACTTTGAGCTCCATTTCCAGGTTCTTTTTATAGTAAAACCAATCAAAGTCACCTCTATTTCTATAATATGTTTTCCATTCTATTGAATGAGACCAAGAAAATGAGAATACAACCATAAATACTACATGAAAATTGACCATGAACTCAGCATTTTAATTAAAAAAAACGGTCGGAGTTTTTTTTCCTCATTATGCACTGCGTATCCTGCAGGATTTTTTTATATGGTGCACACTGACCACACAGACCCTATCTCTCACATGTGGGCCTACCAGCTTTCTCCTGCTTGATTTGAAGCCGCTAGAATTTATGAGTATATATACATATGTATGTCAAACACGGTGGCTCGTAAGACGTATATATACGACCGAAACAGTCAAAGGGTTAATACTTTTCATTATTGTTAATTTATTTGGACTCTGGTAAGACAGTGATGAAGTGAATGATGATGAAAGTAAATGTTTTTTCTCTTTTGGGTCACCCTGCCTTGGTGGGAAATGGCTGATACGTTAATAAAAAAATTTAGTCAAGGAAAAAAAACTGCTGATTTAGGCCTCAATCAAAACTGTGCAATGACTTGTTAAGAGCAGCTCACTATATAAACTGATCATGTACATGTGGACTTTTCTTTCTTTTAAATTTTACAATTGTGGTTTTCAGTGTGCAGTCTGGAACACGTGGGGACCAATCACTTCTTCCGTAAAGATGGCTTACCATAATTGGGATAATGCGGAAATTGCTTTGCTGTCTATGTGGGGGACAATCACAATGATCATGGGGCTGGCACCCTTGACATTATTACTCCAGACAAAAGGTATGCCTAGTAGAAACATGATAATCAACTAATAATACATTACAGAGAATAATGATTTTCTTTATTCTCAGTGTTGTTGCTTACTTAAATGTTATGTGTATGTCTCTAGCAACTTAATTTTTATAAAATTTGCTAATTCTACTATGGTTTATTATTAATTAGGCAGGGTGACTTCCCTCTCCCCTAAAAAGGATTTAGGTTTTTTTATGGTACTCAAACTGCTTTTCTAGTAGGGCTTAGTGTGGTTCATTGCTGACTTGCTGATTCATGATATCCTCACCCCATGTATTGAGTGCACTCTGCACTTTCTAGCTTCCTAAACTCAAGTGTCTATTTCCTTGTGCGTGTATTACCTCATTCACAAGCTGATAAAGTCTTCTTTACACATCAGTGGGGAGAACATGAGGCCACACTTGAGGTCAGTGGTCAAGGGCATATACAGTAAGTGCTTAACTTGCAAACACTGAGAATCTTCTGTATTGTGTTTACTATCATTATTGTGTATAATATTTTTTTTTTTCAACAAGTCAGCTGTCTCCCACCGAGGCAGGGTGACCCAAAAAGAAAGAAAATCCCCAAAAAGAAAATACTTTCATCATCATTCAACACTTTCACCTCACTCACACATAATCACTGTCTTTTCATAGGCACCCAGATACAACAGTTTAGAAGCATATAAAACATACCCCTCCAAACTGCCAATATCCCTAACCCCTCCAATATTATTATTATATCAATATTATTCTCAGTAGAGAAGGTCTCTAACATTTGTAAGTCGAAGACTGTGCATGACCTGCAGCTGGGAACTTGGACAGGTTGAGTGGAATGTTCTACTATAGTTTCCTAAGTTGGCTTGTTCAATAAGCTTTGAGGAGCACTGCTGTAATTTAGAAACTGAATTAAGGTTTGTAAAGGAGGTTCTAATTCTCAAGGAGGAGCTTAGATAAGTGTAACGGTGAATGTTAAGTGGTGGGTGATAACAAAAGGAGCAGTGTTAGTAGCAAAGAAGGGAGAAAATGTTAGAAGTAATAAATGGAGACTGGCTTGCAGAAAAAAAGAAATGTGATTGATGAAGCTTGAAGAAATAAAATTCAAGAATAAAAATTATTTTCTGTGTACAATGGTTAGTGAGGAGAAAGGTAGGATGATTTTTCTCAGCAGTTGAAGGGACTCTCATAAAAAGCCTTAGTATGCACAGCAGTTTAGGGGCTTACACTAGAATTAAAAGTACTTAATAGTAGAGTGCATAGATGTGAGGTTCTCTGAGCTTGTGTGTCCAGCAAGGAATATTGACAGATGAAATTAATAGTTAACAAGTAAGTAGAAGATTAAACAATATAAATTAAGTTACTATTTAGGGATTTGTTGATTTTGTGATATTTAGATTGATAAGGCAGAATAGGGACTAAAGCTTGGACTAATACTAATGGCACTAACACAAACACAATGAGTAACTGCCTGTTGCTACCAGCAATATCTAAACCTACAAGAATCTCCGAGACAAGCATCTCCTTCATAGACCACATCTGGACAAACACCATATCCCCTTTAAAATCAGGCATAATCACAGACAACACTACAGACCACTACCCAACCTTTCTCATAACTAATCTGGGCAAACTGCCACAAGACATTACTAAAGTAACCTTCAGACTACATAACGAGACAGCAGTTAACAACTTTATAGCAACTATGAATAACATCAATTGGCAAAATGAACTTGAAACATATACAGATATAAATGAATGTATAAATAATTTTCTAAAAAGCCCAATGCCTCTATAACAGACATTGCCCCAGAAAAACTAAACAGATCACAGCAAAGAGACTGAATAATCCCTGGCTAACACCAAGCATCCTCAAATCCATTAACACAAAGCACAAATGTGAAAAACGGTATAGAATGGGTTAAATAACTAGAGAACAGTCGAAAAGTTATTTGTCAGCACTTACCAGCCTGATAAGAAGGTCAAAAAAATTGTATTATGAAAATAGATTACATAACATCAAAGGTGATATGATAAAAGCCTGGAAAACTCTATCTGAAATTCTTGGAACTAAAAAGTTATCCAAAAACAAAGCAATCAAACTAACAAAATCAGATGAACCCCTACTCACTCCAACCGAAACAGCAAACAGACTTAATGTTTTCTTCTCCACCATAGGAAAAAATCTAGCAAACAAAATACACCAAGCACAAACGCCCGTCCATCAGACTACCTCATAGGTACCTACCCAAATACGCTATTCCTAGCTCCAACCGACCCCATTGAAGTTACGCTCATCATAAACACCCTTAAAAACAAGGCAGAAGACATAAACAACGTTCCAGTCACGGTGCCTGTTTTTGTTATTTATAAACAACTTGCCTGCTTTTATGTACAAAAAAGCTTCTTAAGTATTGTCACCAATTATTGCAACGCTCTTTAACAAATCCATTGAATCATCTACCTTCCCAACAATCCTCAAAATAGCGAGGGTCACTCCGATCCATAAAGGAGGTGACCAAGCTGACTTGAATAACTATAGACCAATATCTAACTTACCACTGCTCTCTAAAATCTTTGAAAAATTAATTCATAGACTGATCTATTCCTACCTCGTTTCACACAACATATTGAACCCTTGTCAATTTGGATTCAGGAATAATAGAAACACAAATGATGCTATCATACACATGCTAGAACTAATATATACCGCACTTGAAAAGAAAGAAGTTCCGCTGGGCATTTTCATTGATTTACGTAAAGCTTCCGATACAGTCGACCATGAACGGCTGTACTCCAAATTAATGCACTATGGTATCAGAGGCCACTCCCTCAACTACCTAAAGTCATACCTTAGTAACAGAACTCAATATGTGATGCAAACTCTTTCACCCAACCATTCACAGTAGGAGTCCCACAAGGAAGCGTCTTTGGACCACTCCTCTTTCTCATCTACATCAATGATCTACTGAATGCATCACAGCTACTCAAACCCATATTATTTGCAGATGACACTACATATGTCTTTTCCCACCCAAACACAAGTCATACTAGCAAACACAGTCAATGCTGAATTACAGAAAATATCTGCCTGGATGATGACTAACAAACTTACCCTGAACACTGATAAAACCTATTTCATTCAGTTTGGAAACAAAGCTGCAAATGATCCAATTAACATAATGTTAAATGGATCATCAGTCACAAGTCTCAAAGAGGGAAAATTCCTAGGTATCCACCTTGACAGTAGCCTTAAGTTCCAGACATACATACAACAAATCACCAAGAAAATCTCCAAGACTGTAGGCATACTATCAAAGATAAGGTACTACGTTCCACAATCAGCTCTCCTGGCACTGTACCATTCACTCATATACCCTTATCTTACATATGGAATTTGTGCATGGGGATCAACAACATCCAATCACCTAAAACCCCTAATAACCTAGCAAAAGGCAGCAGTAAGAATGATGACAAATTCCCACTCCCACCAGCATACTCCACCAATTTTCAACAGTCTGAATCTGCTCACCATTAAGAACATCCATACTTATTCATGTGCCTACTACATACACAGAACAATACACGCAAATATAAACCCCCACTCAAACTTCTCACCAACCAAAACAGGACATATGACCACAACACAAGACACAGATCTCTTTTTGATATACCTCGTGTCCATATCACACTGTGTAAAAACTCTATGCACATAAAGGGCCCCAAAATATGGAATTCATTACCAGAAGATATTAAAGTAACCCAGTCTGAAAAATCAATTTAAGACTCTTCTCAAAAGCCACTTAATCACCCTAGACTAAATGCTAAATACTCAGTACACATTTACTCACCTATGTACTCCCACATCATAACTTCAACAATCACATTGAACCTTTTATCCATTGTTGACAGGAATATAATTGAATCATTGTTTTCACAAAAGCATTTTAGAATATAAATATATCTTTGTATTATACAAATTTTGATTCATTCATAATTAATATTCTACTGTACAACTATGAAATAATTACTATCCTACTGTACAACTATGATATAATCCTTAGTATTAAGTAGACTGTAAGCCAATAATGTTAAGTTTGCCCATAATGCCAGGCATAATAGAGGCTCTCTTTGCATTGCAACCCACTATTGTAAATATAAAATCTCAGTGTATTGTTTGCAAAGACATAAAATAAATAAATAAATAAATGTGACTAGTTAATGGTCCAAGTCAGACTGAAACATAATAAGTTTCAATCTCCTATATGTGGATTATTTGTGTATTAATGACAAAATATTATAAAATTAATAGGGTACTATTTGTTAGGTAATGTAACCTTGGTGGGAGACAATTAGTGTCGAAAAATAAAAATTCTTTGTCATACTTTCATGGGAAATTTTTAATAATTGGTTATGTAATATTTTGTACTATTGCAGGTATTCGTGTTGCCTTGCTGTTGACAGCTTTCCTACTGAGTCTCGGAACTGCAGTTAGGTGTCTTACAACTGAAGAAAAGTCATTTACTGTGTAAGTTGATAAAGGAAACCATATTGCCTAAGAAATCTATTACTTTTTTGTTAAAAATTTGAACCAGTTATGAACATCATGTTCCTAAATGAATTGCATTTGCTCAAAATTCATTGCTCTGAGAGTAGAAAACTCTCGGAACTCATCAAAGGCATACTAGTGGCTTTCTTTTGTGTCTAATATTTCATTACATATAAGCTACATTATCTCTGTACTGCATAAAAGAACTAAAGATTTGAATTTGAACATACAGTAGTTCTCCTGTATCTGTGGGGGATACATTCCAAGCCCTACCATGGATACCTGAAACCGTGAATTGTAGCAAACCCTATATATAAGTCATTTTTTGTTTATATATGTACCCATGATAAATTTAATTGATAAATTGCACAAAATAAATCAAGAATTGACACTTATTCACTGATGGGAAGCACTGCCTGGCTTCTCTTAGGTTTTGAAGAGCTGCTATCATCACTGCTTTGCACTTTTCAGCCATTATTAAGCAAAATTAAGGGTTATTTTCGGGCCACGGTAAGCCATGAGTAACTGAAATATTGGAAACCAAATCCGTGGGTACGGGGGTTCCACTTTATAGTGAGTAAGAAATGTATCAACGACTCACAAAACTGCAGTAACACGACTGCAAACAAATCACATTGTGAATTTTAGGACTCGCTTGCTGGGGATTCAAGCCTCACCGATTGTGTGATTTGTATGAATTTTTTATTTCAATAATGGGGATTATAGTGTCAGTTTTGCATTCATGCTATTATAATAAAGCATTTTGCTTTTATAATACAGCCTCTCCTCACTTAACAACGGAGTTCCGTTCCTTAGACCACGTCGGTAAGCGAATTCGTCGCTAAGTGAGGAGCACACTATAATGGTAGTGGGTTTGTGTCAACCATCTTTGATATCGCTTTAATGTCGCCTTTGCACCATTTATAACATTTCTGGTATATTTTTAAATGTTTATACAGTAGTGTACTGTATACTGTAATAAACAGAATAGAGGAACTCAGTTCTAATATACATTATTTAGGTATGCATACTGGTCGGAGAGTCCGTCATAAGTCTGAGGCGTCGGTAAACGAGTACATAGCTAAGTGAGAGGCTGTATGCAGTTTGACATTCCATGAGGACATAGGAGTTTATTAGTCATGATTTTGTTACTAATGTTGCTATATTATTAATGTGTCTGCTTGCCTGACCATGGCTTGTTTCAGCACCTCCATCTCTTTCTCCCTCCACCTCCATCTCTCTCCTTCCACCTCCATCTCTCTTCTCCATCATGGAGCATTGTGGATATATTAATCTTCCAAACATGGTATTATTAATATTTTTAAGGAGCCTCTAATTTTTGGGACCTTAGGTGTTTCCTACTAACTGTAATGCAGTATAACTTGCTTTGGCATTCAAGGAAAATTATTACTTAACAAGGCAGTGACTGAAGAAGCTCATCTTTTTTTAAAGCACACACTAATGGTCTGACCATGTTGTACAGCCTCTGCTTACAGTCTGTGGTGTTTTCTTATTGTTGGGTCTCTATGTGCCCACAGGAAAATCTTGAGTGATTCCAGTACTTAATTAGGAAAGCTGCAGATGTCTTCTGTTATTACTGTATGTTTAAATTACCAGTGGGTCAGATAAATTAGACACATGTGCAACTCTTGGGTATCTTTATTGAGGAAATGTTTCGCCACACAGTAGCTTCATCAGTCCATACAAAGGAGAATCTTGAAGAACAGGAGGAGAACGAGGTAATCAGTCCCTCAGCCTTGAGTTGATGTGGTCAGTCCATCAATCTTGAATAGAATACGGTATAAGTGCGGAGAAGCAGCTTATAAACCGTAGGCAGGAGAGGTGCAGCAGTTATAGGTGGTGTCACATTTGTTCAATGTGGAAGTAGGTCGTGCCCAAGGGTTAGGCAAGCGAAGAATTCCCAAGTATTAAGATCCCAAGAAGTTGCAGTGTCTGACAGGATTGTAGATCAATGGTTCAGAGAACCGACACGTTGATAAATTAGACACATGTGCAACTCTTGGGTATCTTTATTGAGGAAACGTTTCGCCACACATTGGCTTCACCGCACTTATGTCGTATTCTATTCAAGATTGATGGACTGACCACATCGACTCAAGGCTGAGGGACTGATTACCTCGTTCTCCTCCTGTTCTTCAAGATTCTCCTTTGTATGGACTGATGAAGCCACTGTGTGGCGAAACGTTTCCTCAATAAAGATACCCAAGAGTTGCACATGTGTCTAATTTATCAACATGTCGGTTCTCTGAACCATTGATCTACAAACCAGTGTGTCAGATTAAATGAATTTCTGTTGTGAAGCCTGACTCAGATCATGGAGATGTTAGGCCAACAAAATGAGTATATTTCAAATGGAGTTATATGATTTCGAATATATGAAAAATTCCTTCCTTCATAAGCAGCTTGTATCATAAGAGGTGACTAAAATGCCAGGAGCAAGGGGCTAGTAACTCATTCTCATGTATAAATTACTAGATGTAAAAAGAAGACAAACTTTATGAAAGTTTTTTCTTTTGGGTCACCCTGTCTCGGTAGGAGACAGCATTTTAAAGCAAAAAATATGAAAAATGGCTAGATAACAAAGAATAAATTATGGTTGGTCATCTCCATTATACTGTTAGCACATGCTTCCTAGGTGGCATACAGCAGAGCGAGAACCAGCAGGTCCACAACTCAACAAATTTACTGTTAGGTAAATGGACATGGATGCAACTAATGTGACATTTTATTGTGGCAAAGTGGAGAGCAAAATGTCTCAGTAAAATGTCACATTAGTTGCATTTCTGTCCTTTTTGGTAATTTTACCATTATTATAGATTTACTGTTGCACAATGAACATAGCACAAGGCTTAAATAATGGGAGCTGCCAGTCATGAGCATTAAAGCAGTACATCAGACTCCTTACTCCCTCAACCTAATCTAATGAAACTATTGTTTAAAAGGTACCCTGCTCCATATACATTGAAAGAAAGGCACAGGTGAAGGGTTCCCATGGCTGCTGGTAATTCTTGTATGTCAAACACATTAAGACTCAATTATAGCAAATTTAATGGATCAATCATTCAAAACAATGGTTAACTAAGCTTTTAGTACAACATAAGTGCAACCTTACATCATCTTATGTCATCAATGGTTAACTAAGCTTTTAGCACAACACAAGTGCAACCTTACATCATCTTATGTCATCAAGACTCCGACTCATCCAGCCCACAGGTGTCATTTTTTGTCCAAGTATTACCAGATGAATTATCACAGTGATGTCCTTTACAAGAGCATAAACTATAATATACATCCTCTCCTCACTTAATGACGGAGTTCTGTTCCTAAGACCATGTTGTTAAACGAATTCGTCGCTAAGTGAGGAGCATATTATGATGGTAGTGAGTTTGTGTCAACCACCTTTGATATTGTTTTAATGTCACCTTTGCACCATTTATAACATTTCTGGTATATTTTTAAATGTTTATACATTAGTGTACTGTATATTGAAATAAACAGAATAAAGGAAATTGGCTCTAATATACAGGGTGGGCCAAAAGTAGGCTTACACTTAGTAGGTATGCTCTTAACTCTTGCACCTGCTTGGTATTTTCACACTTCCAATACTGCTTTAGTATTGGAATACTGGTTTGGAATAATGGTTTGGAATATTGGTTTGGAATTATGGTTTGGATAAATTAAATCGAAAACATAAACAAATAGTAAAACAACTGTAAGCCTACTTTTGGCCACCCTGTACATTATTTAGCTATGAAAACTGGCCAGAGAGCCCATTGTAAGTCCGAGGCATTGCTCAATGAGTATGTCGCTAAGTGAGGAGAGGCTGTAACTTGCAGTGCTGCTCAGCAGTGGGCACACCAGCATGAACATTGTTATAGTTATATGCTGTAAGAATGTTGGTGAAGGGTACCTTACCTCTTAACATTTCATCATTCAAGTAATGGAGGGATTTGGATGTGCTTCTATTATGCTATAGATTGGTTCTTAAGGCTTTTTATTATTCTTACGACTTTTATAGTAGAATTCTTCCTCCGTATGCCATGCGTGTCGTAAGAGGCGACTAAAATGCGGGAGCAAGGGGCTAGTAACCTCTTCTCTTGTATATATTACCAAATTTAAAAGGCAGTTCGTTTTTCCTTGGGGCCCCCCTGCCTCTGTGGGATGTGGCCAGTTTGTTGAAAGTAGGCCTTTACAGTTTATGAATTTTTGAAAGTTAGCCCAAACAGTCATTATTCCTACTTACGAGCAATTGGGTATCATGCTCTCCTGACTACGTACTTCACATTTTGCCTCGTCATTCTGTCTAGGAAGTTGTAAGTCCCTGACGAAAGCAGAGACTTCTGCTATTGGCTCGAGTCACTGTAACTTGTTGCATACTCCATGATAGGGAGTATCAAGGAGTATGAAATACTCTGTGATACTTCCCGTTCTTGGATGAGATCTGGTTTTTTAAAGAATAAAAAGGCACAATACTGTGACTGGAACAGTGCACACATAACCTGCACATATGGGAAAGAAACTTATGGTGATGTTTTGGTCCAACTTGGACTATTAACTAGTTAACCCTTTCAGCGTTGGTCCAGTTATATAACAGCTTTGAAGCCAGTGTTGATCCTGTAGTACAACACCATGAGTTCAGCTCACTTATATAAGCTGTGAGTGATAAATTTGGGCCTAGATATGAGAGAATAGGTCTGTGCAGTAAGTGTGCACCATATAAAAAAAATACTGCAACACGCAGTGCGTAATGAGAAAAATGTGACTGTGTTTTTGGTTTAAAACCGCGACTTTGTGCCGTATTTTAATGTGGATTTTATGGTTGTTTCTCAGTTTCCTGGTCTCATTTGATAGAGTGGAAGATATATTACAGAAATAGAGGTGATTTTGATTCATTTCAGGTCTGAAAGTAGCTTGAAATTGAGCTCAAAGTAGTGGAAATGTTCGATTTTTGCCCATATTCCAGAGTACAGTACACATCCAGCTTGCCAGTCTAATACACATTTAGGAATGCACTGATGTTATTGTACAATTATTACAATAATGCAGTAGTCTGCATAACAGTAAATCTTCTATTTTTTGTGTGAATAAAAATTAAAAATGAAGAGCAAGTGTAGTTAATATAAGAGGGGCTCAGAGACATGACTAAAGAACAGAGGAACTGTTTTCTTATTGCCAGGAATGTCTTCATTATTTATTCTGGACCACATTTTTAACTAGTATTTTTTTAATTTTGTGTGAAATTGGTCAAATTACTGATTTCTAATCACTTTATTGAGTAATTAAAATAGATAAATGGGAATTTTCTTGTACTCATTCAATAGAATAGAAGGAACAATGGAACTGGCCAAAAATAGGGCACAAAGGGCAAAATCACCAATGCGCAAATATCACTGAGACCACTAACTTTGCGAAAGTGTAATTCCATAAGTTTTCCATTAAATTTCATACTTTTGGTTTCATTACCTTCAGAAAAAGATTCTATATCATTTTATAAGATAATTTTTTTTTTTTTTTAATTCTTCAACCCTGAGAGCAAGTTTGAGATCAGGGGTCTCTACCCTGAAAGGGTTAATGGTCAGAGACTTATGACATTTTGGTCTTACTTTGGTCTGATCATTAACTGGTTAACAGTCCAAGTCAGACCATGACATTTTGGTCTGATTTTGGTCCGATCATTAACTAGTTAACGGTTCAAGTTGGAACAAAACTATGTCATAAGTTTCTTTCTCCTCTGTGTGGTTATTTTTGTATCTAGATTTTTCATTCCCCAAATGCTTTATTTTCCCTTTTTTCAGTCCTTATGAATATAATGTTAATAATAGTCTGAATACTTATGTTACAGTCTGGCTCATGTTGGGGCTGTACTCAATGGGTTTGCTGGCATTATTATAGGTGCTGCTCCATCCTTAATTTCCTCCAGGTGGTTTCCACCAAATGAGCGAACAACTGCTACAGGTTTGTCCTTAGACCTTCATCGTAACTGTAAATAATCTACTACTTTCTTTGTGTAAAACCCTCAGTGTCATTGTGAATAGTCTTGTGGATTAATCTACCACTTTCTTTGTATAAAACCATCATCATTGTAAATAGTCTTGTGGATTAATCTACTACTTTCTTTGTATAAAACCATCATTATTGTAAATAGTCTTGTGGATTAATCTACTACTTTCTTTGTATAAAACCATCATTATTGTAAATAGTCTTGTGGATTAATCATTTACCTCTTTCTTTGTATAAATCTTAAGCTGTTTGGCTAATAACTCAACCTTTTTTTACCTTTAAGGAAAATTTGGTTGACATTATTATTTGTTGTCTACCACTTGAACCATTACTGCAGGATTCATTAACATCATTTCAGTGTTAAAAATTCACCTCTAAACATGAGAAATTTTACAAAACATGGAAATTTGAGATCTCTTCCTGAACCAAATTACTACATCTCTTTGGTATATTTCAGGAATTGGCTGCACCTTCAACCAGTTAGGAAATGCTGGTGGGTTCTTCCTTGGCCCATGGCTTGTTCACATGCCAAAGAATCATAACCATACAGATAGTGATGACATAGACAATCTGAGAAAAAGTATAAGAGACTACATGTGGATCAGTAAGTAATGAGAGGAAGCTCATCATAAAGCCATCTTGGTCTTTCAAACATCTCCATTCACAAATTCTATAATTATTATTTATTGTTTATGACTTTTTTGTATATGGGAAGAAATTATACAAAGCATGACTACAAATATGAAGAAAAATATCATTGAAAAAATTTAACTGAAGGGACATGCCCAGGTGTTTTCATGAGCTTAAACGTATATATTTGAAGGAAGACATACATATGTACTTGTGTGTGTGTGCAGGTGCATATGTGCACATGCAACATAAAATTTTGAAGGGCTATCAAAATTCTGGTTGCATATTTTCACTTGTGTTGCATTAAAATCCTGTAGCAGGATTCATTGTGTTGTGCTTATACAGCAGATAAAATAAAACATTTCCCCTCTCATCTAAGCTCGAGACAATAATAATACAGAGATCCTGAACCTATGAGTGCCTGTGTTACAAACATCCTCACTTATGAATGAAGTTCTTTAGAAACATAAAAAATATTTTTTTATGACAACCATCATTTTAATTATTGTTTTCTGTAAAAAATAGGTTCCAAGTAACAAATATTTTTGGAACACCAGGAACACAACTCATTTGCTAATTGGAGACTTCTTATCCTGTGCAGACTTTTTGAAAAAATAATTGTGCTACTCATTTCAGCTAAATATATAATAAAACACTCTAATTGCTGATTTCAGTTAATCTTATACTAGGAATGCACTTAATCTTTCCTCATTACAGCTGCAGGCATATGTATTTCCCTCTTCCTTGGGGTTGTATCATACTTCCCAGACAAACCCAGGAAACCTCCATCTCTCAGTTCGTTCGTCCATGAACATCCGAGTCCATTTGTGAAGGATATAAAAATGCTCTTGAGGTTGGTAGTCTGTTTATATTGACAATCTTAGTGCCTAGCACTTGGTTTTATGATGGCTTGATTTTTGAAAATAAAATGCACATTTAAACAAGAAGGTTTCATTGTATTAATGGTATACAGTATCAAAAAACGTTATCTATGGAGGCAAAGAAGGGAATGTATGAAAGTATAGTAGTACCAACACTCTTATATGGGTGTGAAGCTTGGGTTGTGAATACAGCAGCGAGGAGGCGGTTCGAGGCAGTGGAGATGTCCTGTTTAAGGGCAATGTGTGGTGTAAATATTATGCAGAAAATTCGGAGTGTGGAAATTAGGAGAAGGTGTGGAGTTAATAAAAGTATTAGTCAGAGGGCAGAAGAGGGGTTGTTGAGGTGGTTTGGTCATTTAGAGAGAATGGATCAAAGTAGAATGACATGGAAAGCATATAAATCTATAGGGGAAGGAAGGCGGGGTAGGGGTCGTCCTCGAAAGGGTTGGAGAGAGGGGGTAAAGGAGGTTTTGTGGGTAAGGGGCTTGGACTTCCAGCAAGCGTGCGTGAGCGTGTTAGATAGGAGTGAATGGAGACGAATGGTACTTGGGACCTGACGATCTGTTGGAGTGTGAGCAGGGTAATATTTAGTGAAGGGATTCAGGGAAACCGGTTATTTTCATATAGTCGGACTTGAGTCCTGGAAATGGGAAGTACAATGCCTGCACTTTAAAGGAGGGGTTTGGGATATTGGCAGTTTGGAGGGATATGTTGTGTATCTTTATATGTGTATGCTTCTAGACTGTTGTATTCTGAGCACCTCTGCAAAAACAGTGATAATGTGCGAGTGTGGTGAAAGTGTTGAATGATGATGAAAGTATTTTCTTTTTGGGGATTTTCTTTCTTTTTTGGGTCACCCTGCCTTGGTGGGAGACGGCCGACTTGTTGAAAAAAAAAAAAAAAAAAAAAAAAGTATCAACAAGATGATGAATTAGACATGTGTAACTTTATATTTTTTGAAATAAGTGAACTTTGATTTTGATCACATGTACTTTCAGAAAATCTCTACTTAGTACTGAGATAAACTTATTTTTTCTCCCTAGCATTACTATGAGTAACAAGCCAAAATTATTAACCCTTAAACTGTCCAAACGTAGATCTTCGTCCACGTGCAGGAGGCTCTGAACGTAGATCTACATTTTTTTTTTACTTGCTTTCCAATGGGGAAAATCAAGGTCGAAGCGCTATGCACATGAACGTAGATCTACGTTTGGACAGTTTAACCCTTAAACTGTCCAAATGTAGCTATACGTTGATGTGCGGCAGGCTCCGAACGTAGATCTACCTTTTTTTACATGCTTTCAAATGGGGAAAATCAAGGTCGGAGCACTACGCACGTGAACATAGATCTACATTTAGACAGTTTAAGGGTTAAGGGTTAACTGAATTTAAATAAAAAAATAATATAATGTGTGTTGAAGTAGTTTAGCTTTTTAATTCTTTGAAACAAATTTCTTTTTGGCTCATTAAATATAACTTTTATTCTACTCTTTGCTGTTTTCCTTAATTTTAGTTACAGTATATCTAACTTGTATTATTATTGTTATTATTATTATTCTAATGCCAGCCATCTTCCACCGTGACAGGGTGACCCAAAAAAGAAATGAAAATATTTCTTCTTTTTACATTTAGTAATTTATACAGGAGAAGGGGTTACTAGCCCATTGCTCCAGGTGTTTTAGTCACCTCTTACGACATGCATGGCTCATGGTGGAAGGATTCTTTTCCACTTTCCCAGGGAGATGAAAGAAAAATAATTAAGAACAATTCTTACACTCTAAAGGAGGGGTTTGGGGTCTTTGCTATTTAGAGGGACGTCTAAACTGTCGTATCTGTGCGCCTTTGGCAAGACAGTGATAGCGTGAATGATGGTGAAAGAGTTTTTTTTTTGGGGGGGGTCACCATGCCTCTATGGGAGATAGCCAGCATGTTAAAAAAAACTATTAAGAAAATAGAAGAAAACTCAGATAGGCTTGTATCCATATATGTGTACATGTACACATGTGACCTAAATATAAGTAAAAGTAGCAAGATGTACCTGTTATCTTGCGTGTTTATGAGACAGTACGAAAAGACACCAGCAGTCCTACCATTGTGTAAAACAGTGACAGGTTTCCATTTCACATTCGTTTGGCAGGACAGTAGTAACTCCCTGGGTAATTGCTATCTTCCACATGTGCAAGTTAATTGTTCTATCATACTGTATCACTACTACTACTACTACCACCACTACCACCACTAACACTGCACCTCACTCTTAAGCCTATGTATACCCTTTGTGTCCACATATTGTTTGTAACGTCTTGACAAAACTCCTGGAGAGCGAAACGTTGCCACAATAAAATATCACATTAATTGCACTTGTGTCCTTTTACTTTACAAAAAGGAAGTTATAATTTTTTGTGGGTCAGAGTACTCACCATCAAGAGAGTGAATTACAAGTGAAGGTGTAAGGTGAACTAAAGATGAAAGTGTGGTCAGTGCTGTGCTAGGCAGAAGGGTCTTGATCATTGCATCTACACCCACTCACACCAGCTACAAAAGCAACAAAACTTTGTGTTATCACAAATTTGTATCATGAGCATTTGTGATGAAGACTAAATATGTCAGAATCATAAGTTCAGTCTGCCTAAACTGCAAATGCTCTAAATGTTCATTTCAGCTGAATGTACTTTAAAACATTCATGACCTTGCCCCTTGTCATCATTCTAATACTTGACAGAATCAGGTTGTTTGTTCTCTTACCATTCAGCAAGATCTCTTGAAAATATCCCCTAGATTACATAGTTATAATACAGTACTGTATAACATTTTGAAATGCGAAAAACTATTTGCTACCTTTTGAAATACCTTGATACCACCAGCTGGCCCTCCTTAACACTTTTCAGTCTATTTTGCTCCATTCTACCCTTCTTTCTTATCCAGATACACCTTTTTTATAGTTGAGGCTGGCTCAAAAAACCAGCTGAGTCAGAACAGCTAATATGAGGTGACAGAGGTCAACACAGTTTATTGAACCACATCACGGAAAGTAATCTTTCATACATTGTAATATTGTATTGTGTGTTCATGTTTGACAAACAGTTAGGTATCTTTTTATTAGCTCCTTTAATTCCATGAGAAGGCAGTTGTATTCTGAAAAACAGGTGCGTCGAAAAACTGTAGCATAGACTGGAAACTCTTAGCCTATTTGATGGTGAATGTGAAAACCAAATTTCTAGAAAGACTCATTGGCCAGGATAAAAGTGTATAGGGGATACTATACACTTATGTCCTGGCCCTGAACAAAGCCCTAAGCCCTGAGTTAGGGATTGGCTTCAGCTGATCTTCCTGTTATGCTAAAGAAATCTTGATCACTACATTCATGTTTGTACACACTGACTTCAAAATGTATTTATATGTACCTGTACCATACATATTTGCTATTCAGTATCATTTCATCCCCTTTGTAGTTTCTGTGACATGAAGTATTGCATGGAAGAAAAAAATAAGTAGTAAATGTATGCAATGGAGAAGAATGCAGGTGTGGGAGAGATTGGAGCTATGAAGCTTAAGTTTTTGCATATTACTTTGTTATGGGGCTCTGAGTGTAATTTGCAATAGACAAGACAATATCTACACATTCCCACAGTCAGATGAAACACTAAGGAATCAGTTTGTTTATTAACCCAAATTTTGGCTATGGTACCACTTATTCTTTTCTGCCTTGCAACATTTATTTATTGCAAACTCTGACTTCATCTCCTGCTAATCCTGTGGGCATGATTTATACTTTGTATTGCAATATATTTCATAATTTACTTACTGTACAGAAAGTTTTCACCATGAGTGACTTTAGTACCATAATATAAACAGCTGTATATTTCAGCAACAGAAATATTTGGATGCTGGTGGTGCCATACAGTATTACCCTTGGAATCAACGTGGCCTGGTCCAGCGTCCTTGACATTAATGTAGCACCTTTTGGTATCTCACAGGTTAGTCTACAAGTTGGGTAGTAACACAGTACTTTAGTTATTTTGATGTAATTTTTTTTCAACTTTAATTGATTTCCTGAGGTTTTGCTTAATCTGTTGCACAGTAAAGCCTCAAAATTGCTAAGGTCATATTTGTAGATGTTCCTTTGAAGCTAAAATTATACAGTACAGTACCACTAGATTTTGTCAGTATAGAAATGATAGTACCGTGACTGGAGCAATGGACAAATAACCCGCACATAACTTTTTTTCAGATTTTGGCTAATTTTGTCAGGTACCTTATCACTTTAAATATTGATCCAATCTCTAATATTGACATGCATAAGAAGGAATGCCCTGAAAGAGGAGAGAATTTGACTTGGTAATTCCTGTGAGCACATTTTGAATGAAATCCTCTAATTGGTTTTCAATTTAAAGGCCATTTTGTTTGCTTGGTTAGCCACTAGACTTTGTAGCTGTGTGTAGTTGTTATGCATAGTGGCCACAGTGGCTCATGGCCTGGTGGCAAAAGTTCTTGCTTCACAGGGTGAGGATCTGGGTTCGATTCCCTGCAAGGGTTGAAACATTGGGCATGTTTCCTTACACCGGTTGTCTATGTTCACCTATCAGTAAAATGGGTACCTGTGTGTTAGTCAAATGGTGTGGGTCACATCCCGGAACAAAACTGACCTAATTTGTCCGAAATACTCTGCATAATAAGCGGCGTTCTATGTAGTAATATGTCATTGATGTCAGCTAGACCTGTATACCTTGTATATATACTTGTAGAAATAAAGATATTATTTTAATTTATTAACACACTGGTCATATCCCACCAAGGCAGGGTTGCCCGAAAAAGAAAAACTTTCATTATTCGCTCCATCACTGTCTTCCCAGAGGCACTCACACTACAGTAATAAAACTGCAACATTAACACCACTTCAGAGTGCAGGCACTGTACTTCCCATCTCCAGGACTCAAGTTCAACCCACCGGTTTCCCTGAATCCCTTCATAAATGTTACCTTGCTCACACACCAACAGCATGTCAAGTTCTAAAAATAATTTGTCACCATTCACTCCTGTCTAACGCACATATGCATGCTTGCTGTAAGTCCAAGCAAATCGTACACAAAACTTCCTTGACCCCCTCCCTTCAACCTTTCCTAGGCTGACCCCTACCTTGCCTTCCCTCCACTACAGATTTATACAGTTTTGAAGTCATTCTATTTCATTCCATCCTCTCTACATGTCAAACTGGATATTCTTGCCTTTTGGAATTTGCCAAAAAAAAATTCAGTCATTTGAGCATCTCTGCGAATGTATTGTTTTCATGCCAAAACCAGAATAAAGAAAAAAGCTAGTTATTGCAATTATATCCATGGAGCCCTTAAGTAAAAACAGTGGATGTATAATCGAAGCACAAATTTGGAGATTGCTGATTTGTGGGTTTGAGTGTACAGTACTTTGGTGTCCTCCTCCAGTATATCCTTGTTTTGCTCCTTTCACAATTATGTACTGAATAAAAAGGCACAATAATGTGACTGGAACTGTGCACAAATAACTCACTTGAGAGAAGGACAACATTTCGGAGTTATGACAACATTTCGGTGTTTCAGTATATACATTTTGTAATAAGGGAGTATAGAGGTAATTTTATAGCTAATTTTTTTTCTGCGTGTTTGGTATGCTGTTATTTTTTGGTAAAAATTTGTAAGGAAATGTGTAATTTCTTTTGATGCTCATGTGAGTTTGCTGAGAATATACTTGATGAGAGTATCAAATGATTTAGATAAAGAAAAATTGGATATCAAATTGGGAAGGAGGAGTATGGAAGAAGTGAATGTTTTCAGATACTTGGGAGTTGACGTGTCGGTGGATGGATTTATGAAGAATGAGGTTAATCATAGAATTGATGAGGAAAAAAAGGTGAGTGGTGCGTTGAGGTATATGTGGAGACAAAAAAAACGTTACCTATTGAGGCAAAGAAGGTAATGTATGAAAGTATAGTAGTACCAACACTCTTATATGGGTGCAAAGCTTGGGTTGTGAATGCAGCAGTGAGGAGGCGGTTGGAGGCAATGGAGATGTCCTGTCTAAGGGCAATGTGTGGTGTAAATATTATGCAGAAAATTTGGAGTGTGGAAATTAGGAGAAGATGTGGAGTTAATAAAAGTATTAGTCAGAGGGCTGAAGAGGGGTTGTTGAGGTGGTTTGGTCATTTAGAGAGAATGGATCAAAGTAGAATAACATGGAGAATGTATAAATCTGTAGGGGAAGGAAGGCGGGGTAGGGGTCGTCCTCGAAAAGGTTGGAGGGAGGGGGTAAAGGAGGTTTTGTGGGCGAGGGGCTTGGACTTCCAGCAAGCATGCGTGAGCGTGTTAGATAGGAGTGAATTGAGACGAATGGTATTTGGGACCTGACGATCTGTTGGAGTGGGGGCAGGGTAATATTTAGTGAAGGGATTCAGGGAAACCAGTTATTTTTATATAGCCGGACTTGAGTCCTGGAAATGGGAAGTACAACGCCTGCACTCTAAAGGGGGGGTTTGGGATATTGGCAGTTTGGAGGGATATGTTGTGTATCTTTATACATATATGCTTCTAAACTGTTGTGTTCTGAGCACCTCTGCAAAAACAGTGATTATGTGTTAGTGAGGTGAAAGTGTTGAATGATGATGAAAGTATTTTCTTTTTGGGGATTTTCTTTCTTTTTTGGGTCACCCTGCCTCGGTGGGAGACGGCCGACTTGTTAAAAAAAAAAAAAAAATCCTAACGATCTTTCTAATGAATGTCGATATTAATTAGTGCACTAAATGTGTTGGCATTCCTTTCAGGATGAGGCCAGCTGGTTGGGTGTTTATGTGACGCTAGGTGGTGTTGTGATGGCTTTATTATGCGCCAGATTGTCAGATATTTTGTTTGGCTACATGAAGCTGACTATTATAACACTGATGGTAATTGCAACATTAGGATTCACATGGTTTCTTCTGATCATGAATGAATGTCTTCCCTACAACAAAGGTACGGTATTATCTTCTTGCTGCACTCATTTCAGGTTAATGTTACTGTTCATTCACCTCACCTGTATTCTTAGAATTTTTTTTTAACACGTCTCCCACCGAGGCAGGGTGACCTGAAAAAGAAAACTTCACCATCATTTGCACTATTACCTTCTTGCCATAGCTGCACAGATACGACAGTTCAGGTGTCCCTCCAAACAGCAGATATTCCAGTCCCCTCCTTTAGAGTACAGGCAATGTACTTCCAACTTTCAGGACTCAAATCTGGCTAACCAGTTTCTCTGAATCCCTTCACAAAATATTACCTTGCTCACACTCCAACAGCTCATCATGTCCCAAGTACCATTTGTCTCCACTCACTCCTATTTAACATACTCACACATGCCTGCTGTATTCCTACGAGAATGCGTGCATTAAAATTACCAGCAAAACCTCGATTTAATTGACTAGTAGTTGGAGCGGATGGCTAGTGATGGCTATTTTGGTGGATAGAGATGAGATTGTGTGTCCATGATAGTAACAACAACAAACAATTCTGTAATTAACAGACTGTCTGTTGTTGGTGAATCAACTCGCCCATATTTCCAGAATTCATTAAATTGCGGGTTACTGTGCCTGTGTACCAAGAGCAAAGTCAGCATTTTGAGCAAACATACTGAACAAATGTGGCAAAGCTGACAGGTGGTGACAAAGACAGTTACAGAGAGGAACTTTATCAAGGCATTTCATCTGTGGACAGACTGCTTTAGACAATCATTGACTGAAGAAACCTGTCCTCAGACAAAGCCTCTCAATAAAAGTTCCTCTCTGAAATTTTGTCTTTTTCACCATACTGATGCTTTTCCAGTTTTCTGTGCAGTAGCTGATTAACCCTATCTTCCTCCTCCTCCTCTTCTTCTTCCTCCTCCTCCTCCTCCTCCTCCTCTGCCTCCTCCTCCTCTGCCTCCTCCTCCTCTTGCCTCCTCCTCCTCTTGCCTCCTCCTCCTCTTGCCTCCTCCTCCTCTTGCCTCCTCCTCCTCTGCCTCCTCCTCCTCTGCCTCCTCCTCCTGCTCCATTCTTGGAACAAGTTTGAAGAGCTTGTAGTTCATAATCACTATCATTATCATCACCAATGCTCACATCTGAGTCTGGGATTTTGGAAAATAGGAGTTTCCTCTTTGATTCTGGTACAACTGAACGACGGCCCAGCACCAGAGGTGGAAGGCTGTGGGTTGTACTGTACATCATTTAAGATTAATGTTAGTGATCTTAATATAGGGTAATGTAAATTAAAAAAATATTAACCAACTTTTAGAATACAGCAGGGCCTTGTTTGTTTGGCTCTTTGATTCCATGCAATAAGCAAAAATCGCTGATGGGTGGAAAAGAGCAGTTATTTCAATCTCGATTTCATCTAAAACTCCTGATAACATGTTTACACTATCATATATTAACCCTTTCAGGGTTTCGGCCGTACTAGTACGGCTTACACCCCAGGGTTTTTGACGTGCTAGTACGCTTAAATTCTAGCTCCCTCAAATCTAGTGAGAGAAAGCTGGTAGGCCTACATATGAAAGAATGGGTCTATGTGGTCAGTGTGCACAGTATAAAAAAAATCCTGCAGCACACAGTGCGTAATGAGAAAAAAAACTTTGACCGTGTTTTTGGATTAAAACAGCGACTTTGCACTGCAATTTCTTATGGTATTTATGGTTGTATTGTAGTTTTCCTGGTCTCATTATATAGAATGGAAGACATATTACAGAAATTGAGATGATTTTGGCTGGTTTTACAATGAAAAGTACCTTGAAATTGAGCTCAAAGTAGCAGAAATGTTTGATTTTTACCAAAGTTCAAAAGTAAACAAATCATGTCAAGCGTCCAATACACATCAACTGGTGAGTCTAATATTCTTTCACAAGTGCGTCGATAATATTTATATCATTTCTACACTAATGCAGTAGTCTGCATAACAGTAAATCTTTTTTTTTTTTTGTAAGAATAAAAATTCAAAGTGGAAAGCCAAAGAAATATAAGAGGGGCCTGGGGATGTGACTGACGAACAGAGAACTTGTTATTTTAGAGCCAGGAATGTCTTTCTTGTTTATTCTGGACCCTATTTGGAAATTGGCATCTTTTGAAATTTGTGTGAAATTGGCAAAATTGCTAAATTCTGACCACTTTATTGGATAGTTGAAATCGGTAAATGGGTGGTTTCTTGTAATCATTCGATAGAAAAAATAAAGTTCTAGCAAAATATTTATGATTTTTGTCAACTAGTACACTGGAATTGGCCGAAAATAGAGCTCAAAGTGGGCAAAATCGCTGATGCGTAAACATTGTCGAGACCGCTAACTTCACGAGAGCATAATTCCGTAAGTTTTCCATCAAATTTCATACTTTTGGTGTCATTACAATCGGGAAAAGATTCTCTATTTTTTCATAAGAAAAAATAATTTTTTTTTTTTTTTTTTTAAATTTGGGCAGAGAGGGCCTGGCGACCCTGAAAGGGTTAAGTGCTCAATACAACAATGCACAAAAGAACAAAGTAAAATAAATGCACAGTGCATACAATACTTATCTTAAAATGTGGTGCTGGTTGCTTTTCCCTTATGAAACTGCTGTGCAAAAACTGTGGAAGAGCTGTAAAATCAATGAACATAATGAATAAATGAATAACGGTCAGTGCTTCATTGCTTGAAGAGGGTCACAAGCTAGACTGAAAATATTTGCTCTGTTTTCCAATTCTTGAATTTGAGTCATTTGATTAAAGTGGATTTTGTTTATACTTTAATAATTAATAGACTTAAACTATATACTCTGCCTTCAATGACTTCCAAAATCATAATAACACAATTGCAAATAAATCACAGAATGGGTGGGATTTGAACTCGTAGTAAGTGAATCCTAAAACTCACTGCCTATAAGTTCCAACCCAACCCATTTTGTGATCTGCACCTTAAGTGTTATATCAATGGAATCCTAATAATTTATGATTTTTTGCAGTTTACTTATTCGTCAGTGTGATTATAGGAGCATCCTTCAACTACGCTTGTTCGCCATTATTCTTTGAATTAGCAGTGGAATTGGCCTACCCTGTACCAGAGGGGGTAGTAGGAGCATTTCTTACAATGTGTTGGAACATAGTCAGTGCTACATTCCTCCTTACTATGCAAACACCAATGAAAAGTAAGTTTGGAACCTTATTTTTTTTCTTTTGCTAACTCATAGTAATTATATTTTATTATCAGATATTTCTTAATTTGTTTTGAAATACAGTTATTGAAAGAGTGATAGTGAATGTATTTTCATCTTTGAGTCATTCTGCCTTGGTGGGAAATGATTGATGTACTATATACTAAAAGAATAGAATTTTGCTTCTTTTTCTCTACTATCTGTATTCATAAAGCAATTTCTTACTGCTATTCATGCCTCACTGTTCAGAATGCTACACACTACTTTATTAAACCCTTCTTAACTACACTTCTCTCTATTTTATAATTTTAATAATATTTTTCTTTTGTACCTATTCTGTTCATATTCCTTTCCTCAACTTTCCCTGTACCAAGATCACAAGATGTTGTTGTGTCTGACAGATGTGATGAAATGATTTTGAGGGACTGATTACCTCAAACTCCTCATCATCTTCCACTGTTATTCCCTGTACTGGACTGAAGAAGCCACTGGCTGGCAAAAATGTTACCTCAGTTAAGATTTCCAAATGTTACACAAGTGTCTCATTCTTGAACTTGTTGGTTTTCAAAAACATTTTCATCGCACCTGTCAGACACAGCAACATCTTAGGATATTGATATAGGGATTTCTTCAACACTTGCCTAACCTATAGACATGACCTACTTACACTAGTGGATTTGTCTGTTGGTGACTCTGCCTCCTACTTCTACTCATCTGACTGCAGTATAGTAGTATAAGCAACTTCTTCACACATATATGCTGTACATTTCTCAAGACTGATGGACACAGTACATCGACTCCAGGCTGAGGGACTTATTATCTCAAATTCCTCCTTATCTTCCATTGTTTTTCTCTGTTGGTGAAATATTTCCTCAGTAAAAATTCCCAAATATTGCACAAGTGTCTCATTCTTCGAGAGTTAGAGAAGTGATTTGGATGAATACTTGAACTGTGAAGTCTGCACACTTCTAGCAAGGCAGATAGCAAAGGAATGATGGTGACTGTGTTTCTTTCCCTTTATTACTCTAATTTTGTGGATAATGTACATTGTGGTAAAAAAAATTGTTTTAATGTACTGATTTTGTCCTTAATTTCTTATTTTGGTCCCTGCCTTTGAGAGCAGTGCCATGGTGCTACTGAATTGCTTTCAGTGCAGAAAATTAAGCTATCCTTCCTCTTCCTCAGAGTATACTTCAGTTCTTCCTCTTCCTCAGAGTATACTTCAGTTCCCCTCCCCCACCCCTCTCAGTCTCCATGCACTGGTGGGGCTTAAAAAATAAATATCTCAATATAATTTTTTGTTTCAGGTGTGATATGGATGGATTATATATTAGCCATCCAAGGCTTGGTTGTAGTGTTGCTGATGGTTTTTGTTAAGGAAGAATACAAGCGGACATCTGTTGACAAGGCTACCAGTGACCAGATTACTGAAAGTAATGAGCAAGAGGTACAAGCATAGTATACCTAGCATTTACATGTACCAAAGATTTAGTGTGTACAGTACTTATTTACTCTACCTATTTGAGTTTTTAAGGGGGTGAGCTCCAGCTCTTGGTACAGTCTTATTTTATCTGTTTGTAATCCATTGTTTAAATGCGTATGTAAATTATTTTTAGCCTTGCTCAAAATTGTTACTGATTTTGAGTTTCTCATGTTTTTTAACTCATTCCTTATATAGCATTTTTTTTTTTTTTTTTTTTTTGTATTGCCATTTGAGAGAGTATAGTGAGTTTCCTAAATGCAAACACTGTACTGTCAAACTCCCAAATTCATTAGGGTTTTATTTTCTTACAGACACTGTAAATTTAAATTCTGAAAATAAAAAAAAATTATGTCTACATAATCAATTTTATGTACAAGTGAAATTGTAATTGAAAACCTGCAGTTATTTTTTAACAAATTGCAATGAACAAACAGGAGCCTGCCACACCTTTACCAAATGAACATATACCAATGATAATTTTTATGAAGGTATTCGTGGAAACTGGTTAGCTAGATTTGAGTTGTGGAGGTTGGAAGGGCAGTGCCTTCACTCTGAAAGAGGAGTGAGGATGTTTCAGTTGGAGGATAATCTGAATTGTGATGTCATTACACTTCTGAAAAGATTGTGATTGAATAAATGATGATAAATGTGTTTTCTTCTTTGGGTCTCCCTGCCTTGGCAGGAGATGACAATTAAGTTTTAAACAAAAATACGTTTGATCAAGTCACCCTTCACTGTGTGACACCATCTGTCTCATTTCTTAATGAAGTTTGACAGACAATTCAGGTATGTGGTAGTGCTGGGTGATTATTATATTGACTGAAAAGTGCTTTGCCACTAAGTAAAGTGTAAGAGAAAGAAAATGCTAGGTCTCACATATTTGCTCTGCTAAGGTCTGTAGCAGCATCAGTATTCTAACAGATCTGAGGGAAAGCAGATAGCAGATGACACTCATTTCATACAGTGTTTTTCTAACTGAAGAATTCACTGAATTGTTCTCATTTAAACTTTCTCATTATTTATTATCATTTGGAAATATGTACAGTTACTGTATGCACAAGTATAGTGTAAATGCTGCCAAGTGGTAAGAAGATACTAAATGAGAAGTATTTATTGGTAGAATGTTTCACCTGTGAAAGGAGGTTCTGTCCATGAGAAACAGTAAAGGAACCAGAACTGTGCCTTGTGGTACTGAGCTCTTTGTTTTGCTGAAGCTAGATTTTTTTTTATTTTTTTTTTTTTTATTATCACACTGGCCGATTCCCACCAAGGCAGGGTGGCCCGAAAAAGAAAAACTTTCACCATCATTCACTCCATCACTGTCTTGCCAGAAGGGTACTTTACACTACAGTTTTTAAACTGCAACATTAACACCCCTCCTTCAGAGTGCAGGCACTGTACTTCCCATCTCCAGGACTCAAGTCCGGCCTGCCGGTTTCCCTGAATCCCTTCATAAATGTTACTTTGCTCACACTCCAACAGCACGTCAAGTATTAAAAACCATTTGTCTCCATTCACTCCTATCAAACACGCTCACGCATGCCTGCTGGAAGTCCAAGCCCCTCGCACACAAAACCTCCTTTACCCCCTCCCTCCAACCCTTCCTAGGCCGACCCCTACCCCGCCTTCCTTCCACTACAGACTGATACACTCTTGAAGTCATTCTGTTTCGCTCCATTCTCTCTACATGTCCGAACCACCTCAACAACCCTTCCTCAGCCCTCTGGACAACAGTTTTGGTAATCCCGCACCTCCTCCTAACTTCCAAACTACGAATTCTCTGCATTATATTCACACCACACATTGCCCTCAGACATGACATCTCCACTGCCTCCAGCCTTCTCCTCGCTGCAACATTCATCACCCACACTTCACACCCATATAAGAGCGTTGGTAAAACTATACTCTCATACATTCCCCTCTTTGCCTCCAAGGACAAAGTTCTTTGTCTCCACAGACTCCTAAGTGCACCACTCACTCTTTTTCCCTCATCAATTCTATGATTCACCTCATCTTTCATAGACCCATCCACTGACACGTCCACTCCCAAATATCTGAATACGTTCACCTCCTCCATACTCTCTCCCTCCAATCTGATATTCAATCTTTCATCACCTAATCTTTTTGTTATCCTCATAACCTTACTCTTTCCTGTATTCACCTTTAATTTTCTTCTTTTGCACACCCTACCAAATTCATCCACCAATCTCTGCAGCTTCTCTTCAGAATCTCCCAAGAGCACAGTGTCATCAGCAAAGAGCAGCTGTGACAACTCCCACTTTGTGTGTGATTCTTTATCTTTTAACTCCACGCCTCTTGCCAAGACCCTCGCATTTACTTCTCTTACAACCCCATCTATAAATATATTAAACAACCACGGTGACATCACACATCCTTGTCTAAGGCCTACTTTTACTGGGAAAAAATTTCCCTCTTTCCTACATACTCTAACTTGAGCCTCACTATCCTCGTAAAAACTCTTCACTGCTTTCAGTAACCTACCTCCTACACCATACACTTGCAACATCTGCCACATTGCCCCCCTATCCACCCTGTCATACGCCTTTTTTTGTTAATTACCATTATTTGTATAGAACACAGAGTAGTAGTAAATTAAACAAAATCCAACTTTAGTAATGTGAAGAGCTCAGTACCCCAGAGCATGAGCCTGGTGCCTTTTCTGTTTTCATCCTCATAGCAGACATAGATAAAAATCACAGTAGTAAAAGGCAGATAAATTGTAAGAAAATATAAGGAAAGTCTTCCAGTGGGCAGTAAAGAATATCATGATGTTCTTTGGTGACAAATTCCACCTGCTCAGATATGGATAGGACTTTGATTGAATTTTGGATTTATTTTTTGCTCAATTGTTGACTGACCATTTGCATATATATTTGGTATATGAATATTTAGTGTCTATCTGGTATACTCCTAATATTTTGGTAAAGTAAGTAATGTGAAATTTTTTCAAATGATTATGTATTGCTTAGGGATTATAGATTCACTATTGGGTTTGTATTTTTATTATCAGTTATCACAGAATGTGAATTCTGTGATTTGTTTTCAATAATGTTATTACTGTTATCAGTTATTTCATGATGAAATTCATTTACTTTTTATATAGTCCAATCATTTAGTGCCTGTTTGGTAAGCTCAGGAACCTCTGAAGCTGGTGTAGCTGATGAACCTTTAGTGGAATACTTGATGGCATCCTCATCACCTTACTGAAGTCTCCCAGCTCAGGCTGACAGAGTTCAACACTACGTGACCAGTCCTGTGTGGTGGAAGTTACAGAGTCTCAAAACGAATCCCTATACAGTCTGTCCTCACTTAGTAACATAATCGTTTCACAACGACTCGGACTTACAACGGGCTCTCTGACCAGTATAGTAATGTATAGTACAGCTGATTTCCTCTATTCTGTTAATTACAGTATACAGTTTATTACTGTTTAAACATTTAAAAATATACTAGAAATGTTATAAATGGTGCGAAGGTGGCATTAAAACAATATCGAAGATGGTTGACACAAACCCACTACCAATATAGTATGCTTCTCACTTAGCAACGAATTCGTTTATCGACATGGTCTTAGAAACATAACTCCATCATTAAGTGAGGAGAGGCTGTATTGTATATGTTATATTGAATTCACTTGATGTGCCATGAGTGAGAAATTCATCTTGTTGTATAAAGCAAGGTAGATCTATCTTATTTTAATTTCATGTCATTACTATGTGCTAAACTTATTAGCTGAGAAAACACCACATTGATGTAATCTTTTTAATCTAAGTTGCCCAAAATGCTGTGCATACTATGGGCTTTTCAGATATTTTATTTATGTACATTTTTGAAAATACAGGTTTTGTGTTTTAATTAAAATTTCTGTTTTACGGTTTTTTACAGTATTTCATGAGTAGTTGAGTAGCTTAGTTGAAAAATACCATGTGTTCATATGGTAACACGTGTTCATATGGTAACACATACCACATGTTCATATGGTAACGTGTTTGTATGGTAACACATACCATGTGTTTAATATTGTAACACATATCATGTGTTTATATGGTAACACATACCATGTGTTCATATGGTAACACATACCATATGTTCATGTGGTAACACATACCATGTGTTCATATAGTAACATATGCCAGTAAATAATACATTCCTATCTTTCACTAACCTTTGAGACAAGCGCAGTATTTTTAAGTGCTAGACTGTGTATATTCCAGTCACAGTTTGCTGAAAAATACTTGTTGTACATATACAGTCGACCACAGTTAAAGGGATGATTAAGACAAATGTAACTTTTTATTCTATAAAAAAAAAAATATTTTTCTATTGGTGGGAGACGGCCGACTTTTAAAAAAAAAAAAAAATATATATATATATACTGCCTCGGTGGGAGACGGCCAGCTTGTTGAAAAAAAAAAATATATATATATATATTTTTTTTTCAACAAGTTGTAGTGTTTTATAACTAGAATTCACTTGGCTTATTTGGCAATGATTATTTTGCCAAACAAGCATATCATATGTTCATTTTTGCTAAAAATACAAAAATCAATAAAAAAGTCAGTGTATTTCAATAAAGTTAAATAATACTAATCAAGGTTAGGCTGGCCTCAGAGAGGTTAGGTGTATACTGTGTTGATTCTTGAAAGTTAGGCCAAGTTGCAAAGTTCATTTTGGTGTAAAATTTAAAATTTGCATGTCATATTACCTCTTGTAAACATATCAGTCTATAAGGAATAATATTAAAATTTACTTTTAAGATAGTTTGACATATTTTGTTGTTGTGGCAAAACAAAAAAAAAAAAGAGATTGGTGCTATGAAGTAAATACTGTACAGTGAATCCTCAGTATAGTAGACTAATAGAAGGAAGCAGCTGGCTGGTAATGGAAGTTGTGGTTTATAGAAGATTCCCAAGTGTTGCACAAGTGCCTCACTCATCAAGAAAGAGGTTGTTTGCTGTGATAGTAACAGTAGCCAACTGTTCATCAATCATTTGACTTAGTCCATTGTTTTTATATCAATATACCCAACAGATTTTGCTTCATGTTTCCGAATTCCTCTATATAGCAGGCTGCTATACTGAAGATTTCATTTGATGATTTGTATACATATATGTAGTATATATGTTACTGTTGAATTCTTCCTGTGTAAGCCCCTTGCCGAGAGCAAGGGGCTAGTAACCCCTTCTCCTGTATACAGTGGTCCCTCAAATATTGTCCATAATCCGTTCCTGGAAGTGGGACTGTTATCGAAATAGACGATTTTCAAATCAATTTTCCCCATAAGAAATAATGTAAATACAATTAATCCGTTCCTGACACCCAGAAGTATTAAAACAAAAAATTTTTTTACATGAAATATAGATGTAGTGCATAAACAATACAATGGGACATGATGAATGAAACATTAACAGCATAACACTTACCTTTATTGGCGATTCTTCTTAGTGTATGGAAGACTGGAGGAGGAGAGAGATTGAATTACTGTTTGGAAGGGGAATCCCCTTCGACGAAAATGTCCCTCGTGACCCATGCCTTATTATTAGATCTCCAAAACACACACAATTTACTCTTCATAACATTGTTTTTCTTGAACACTCTGGGATTTTCAGAATGGTACACTAGTAACAGCTTCACTTTGAAATCCCCACTAGCATTAGCATTGAACATGAGTGTCAGCCTGTCTTTTATAGGCTTGTGTCCTGGCAGTGCCTTTTCTTCCTGAGTAATGTAGGTCCTCTTTGGCATTTTCTTCCAGAAGAGGCCTGCTTCATCACAATTGAGCACTTGTTCAGGTTTCAGTCCTTCAGCCTCTATGTACTCCTTGAATTCCTGCACATATTTTTCAGCCGCTTTTTGGTCCGAACTGGCAGCCTCACCATGCCTTATCACACTGTGTATGTCAGTACGCTTCTTAAATCTCTCAAACCAGCCTTTGCTGGCCTTAAATTCACTCACATCACCACTGGTTGCGGACAATTTCTTTACCAAATCTTTATGCAAATGCCTAGCCTTTTCACAAATAAGCGACGTCATAAGACTATCTCCTGCTAATTGTTTCTCATTTATCCACACCAATAATAACTTCTCAACATCTTTAAGTACTGGTGATTTCATTTTTGTCAGCATATTTACCCCCTTTGCAACAACAGCTTCCTTGATTTCCTTTTTCTTGGCTATGATGGAAGATATGGTTGTACAGGATTTATTATACATCCTGGCCAATTCGCCCACACGTACGCCACTGTCATATTGTTCAATGGTGTTTTTCTTAAATTCAATTGTATTTCTCACCTTCTTTACCAAAGGCTTGGCACTAGGAGCTTTCTTTGGAGCCATGGTAGCTTATTTAGCACTTGCAAGCACTAAAATGGATGGAATATTATGAAATATTTCGTATGAACACGTGAGGGGACCATCACTCACTGGTAAACAATGGGACACTGGCTGGGAAGGGAGGCATAGGCGGCTCAGAGCCGTGAGTACGCATCCAGGACGAAAGATGATTAGCGAGTTAACAGACCATTTGCGAGCCAATGTTTAGACGAAATAACGACTATTTCCGAAATGGACGACTTTCAGGCCAGACGATTATTGAGGGACCACTGTATATTACTAAATTTAAAAGGAGAAACTTTTGTTTTTCCTTTTGGGCCACCCTGCCTCAGTGGGATGTGGCCAGCTTGTTGAAAGTTAAATATGTGACTGTTGTGTTGTGTGTGTTGCTACCAAATATGGCAGAATGTGACATGTTTCACTGCAGAGCTTTTCTTTAAGTGAAGTTTATTATCAAATGTTTTGTGGTATGACTTAATTAAGCTCTACCCAGAGCAAAATTTGATTTATTTTAGTGTTATTATTATATTTGTGGAAGCACTAAAGCCGTAAGTGCTATATAGCATTTAGAGAATGAGAGGGTATGAGGTTTGATCCAAAGAAGAAGATGGCTACAATTCCTTGGATCATGAGCCCTTCATTGACATAAAGGCAACCCCCAAATGTGTACTTAGGCATTTGCAATATTTGGAATCTTATTAGAACCAGTTTTGTTCTTCAGGAACTTTTTAAATCAAATGATTGAAAACTCCCAGTGAGCAAAACATATTCACGTAAAAATTCTGAAATGCTCTGTATAACCATGGGCTTTCTGCAAACATTTTCAAGTGTCACCCATTTCTGTATTGATAATGTATCATGTGGAAATAAACTTTGAATTTGAATACAAGGCAGCCATTTCCATTGAAGTGTAAATAGTCTAATAAAAGTTTACTCTGTATCAAGTGTCTTCCATGTATATGTGACCACAAGATTTATATTTTCTCTTCAGTTTATGAAAAATACTCGGTTATTATTACTATTGTTACAATTTTTTTTTTTAATGCACCAGCTGTATCCCACTTAGGCAGGGTGACCTAAAAAGAAAAATTAAAGTTTTTCTGTTTACAATTAGTAATTTATACAGAAGAAGGGGTTACTAGCCCCATTATTATTATTATTATTATTATTATTATTATTATTATTTGTGAAGCTATTTAGAGGTTAAAATAAAGCTGTGAGCTGACAAAGGGTTAAAAAAGACATAATAAAAGGTGACCTTTCATTATTATGATGCTTCACCTGCAAGAAGTTTTATCAGGTACAGGAAAAGTGCAAAACATTAGTGTACAGTGATGAAAGGTTCAGTATTCACATCAGGTGCTGGGTGAAGGTGAGGGCAGGTGTAGATATATTCCAACAATGTAGACTTGACCCCAAGGGGTCAGATCTATGTTGTTGGACATCAAGGCCCAAACTCTGTCCAGTGTTATTTTACATTCAGGGCCAGACACTTTACCTACACCTGTCCTTCATAACCAGACACCTTACCTTATTATTTTTTTTTGTTTTCAACAAAGCAGCCGTATCCCACCAAGGCAGGGTGGCCCAAAGAGAAAAACGAAAGTTTCTCTTTTTAAATTTAGTAATTTATACAGGAGAAGGGGTTACTAGCCCCTTGCTCCTGGCATTTTAGTTGCCTCTTACAACACGCATAGCTTATGGAGGAATAATTCTGTTCCACTTCCCCATGGAGATAAGAGGAAATAAACAAGAACAAGAACTAGTAAGAAAATAGAAGAAAACCCAGAGGGTTGTGTATATATATATGCTTGTACATGTATGTGTAGTGTGACCTAAGTGTAAGTAGAAGTAGCAAGACGTACCTGAAACCTTGCATGTTCATGAGACAGAAAAATGGACACCAGCAATCCTACCATCATGTAAAACAATTACAGGCTTTTGTTTTACATTCACTTGGCAAGACGGTAGTACCTCCCTGTCTACCAGCCTACTACCTATATTATTATTATTATTATTATTATTATTAATATTATTATTATTATTATATTTGATTTGCATCATTGCAAGATGGAAAGTGTAGAGTACTAAGGTTATAACAGCTTGTAAGATATTATGTCTTGTTTCTGAAGATCAGCCTCAAGGTGCCTTGATACTGGTGAAGGGCTTTTGATTGGAACTCTTCCTTCCTTTCCTTGGATCAAACCTGATTACCTCCCAAACCCAAGACACTGTGTCACCTTAAGATTAAGCATTTCCCATGAATATTTCTTAAAACACACCAGTCATTTTAATTTAAAAGCCACATTTGGTGTGAGTGATGGTGAATGTGTTTTTTCTTTGAGTCCCCCATAGTTGGATTATTTCTTTTCTTCTTTCAATGTACCAGCCATATCCCACCGAGGCAGGGTGGCCCAAAAGGAAAAACGAAAGTTTCTCCTTTCAAATTTAGTAATACATACAGGAGAAGGGGTTACTAGCCCCTTGCTCCCGGCATTTTAGTCGCCTCTTACGACACACATGGCTTACAGAGGAAGAATTCTGTTCCACTTCCCCATAGAGAAGTTGGATTATTATTGTTAATTATTATTATTTAATTTTTTTAACACATCAGCCATCTCCCACTGAGGAAGTGTGACTCAAAAAAGAAACACTTTTACCATCATTCACTTAGTCATTGTCATGCCAGATGCATAGGGGTGATAGAGTAGCTCCAATTCTGTGATCAAGAGCCCTTTGCCATCTTCATGCATTGCTGGAAATCAGCTGATAGGCAAAAAAGAAAAAGAAGGTTCATGCCTCCAAGCATAAGTGTGTTCATAGCTAAGAATGTGTAGTATATAAGTTTCTCTTTTGTTCCATTCTCAACTAGATTTACAGAGTGTTAAGTGCTAGTAGAGATTTTAATAATTTATTGTTTACCTAAAGATTATTTACATGTTAAAAGCAATGTCCCTTTTATTCTTTGCTATATAAATATGAGTGTGTACTTTTTTCAAAATAATTTTTGTTGTGAACGAATGCTGTACCACCAGAATGAATTCCATTTTGTGATTTCCTGCAGGAGGAAAGTGTGCCTTTGCTTAATGTATTGTTAAGGTTAATTTTTTTATAGCATTAACTCTTTACTAGATTGTATAATGCTTAAATTATTTAATGTTAACATTTGTAGTAAAGAGAATTAGCTTCTAAGACATTTGAGGCATTGCAGAACAAAGAAGAATAAGGAAAAAGACATTTATGTACAGTTCAGGGTATTTATTAAAGGAAATGCTTCTTCAGTCCTAAGAAACAATTATCTCTGTATTTGGACTGAAGAAGCCACTCGTGGTGAAACGTTTCCTCTAATAAATGTCCTGAGCTGTACATAAGTGACTTTTTCTACATGTTGCTGGCATCACCATACCATTTCTCAGAGAAGAATAAGTGCCACCATGGCCAAAATTCAGGTTATTGAATGAATCAGTTGTTTATAGGTTCATCTGTGGGAAGGTGTAGATAATGTCTTCTGCATCTGTAAGTTAGGCTCAGAGCCCTAATACTTAGTATGGTAACTTGAACTTCATAGCTCAAGTTACCATAGCTCCATCTTTTGAATTTGGCACTTATTCTTTTGGTTGTGCGATGCCTTATTTACTGTGCTTACATCTTTATTTTTGTGTATTCATCGATGTATATTTATAGGAATTAAGTTCTGACTCCTGGCACGTGCCTCTTAACCATTGATCAATTGGTACAGTAACTTGCTATTATTATTACTATATATTCATGGAAAGTGCTAAACTCGTAAGGGTCATTCAGTACTACACGGCAGAGGTGAGAGAGAGGGTAAACACACCTGTGACCTGTTTCGAGAGTAGGAAGGTGGTGGTACTGAGGGCAAGACAGCAGAAAGTGATGACTCATTAATTCCTGGGTTTTCTCATACTTGCACTTGAACCAGTAACTCATTTATGAACATAAGAATGGAGGAACACTGCAGGAGCCCTACTGGCCCATACAAGGCAAGTGCTTCTCAAAACTAACCATTTCCACCCACCCACTTGTCCAACTTTTTCTAAAAGCTGGGATTTCACATGTGTCCCTTTGTTGTTATTCTGCCCCTTGTAAACAGCTTGCATTCCACCTCTTTTGAACAGCTTGTATTCCACCCCTTGTGAACAGTTTATATTCCACCCCTTGTGAACAGATTGTATTCCACTCCTTGTGAACAGCTTGTATTCCACCCCTTGTGAACAGCTTGATTTCATTCACCTCGCTGATGGCCTTTAGTATCTTGTATGTTGGGATCATTTTCATCTGAGTGTTCTTTTTATTGTTGTAAGGTTCAAGTCTGAACCTGGCTTCATAGTTCACTTCTTTATATATAGGGGACTAGCTTGGAGACAAACTCTGCTCTGTCAAGTATTTTTGTATGTGCCTGAAGTGTCGTAGTCATGGTGGTACTTTATAATTAGTCTTACATGTGTACAATGCATAGTCTTGAAGGATTCCTTTGAGAAATTCCTGAAAGATAATCTTGCTTGTCCTATTCTTGTGCATGTCACTAAAGTTATGATGTTTATATACGTATACCTCAATTACCTTCCAAAATTTTGACTCTGAAAGACTGTTTATCTCCGCTATGATACTGTCAGTTTTCTTTTTATTTAATCCATTTTCATCATTTGTATTCGTTGAGCCAATTTTTTGCAGCTCATCCATACCCTTTTGTTGTGGGTTGACTGGGGAGTGATTTGAGTGTTGGAATAATAATGGTACTTGCTCTAGTAGCTTATAATTGCAGTGAATGATTATTCATCTGCTGAACTATGGACCTGTCTCCAAGATGTCCTGTTATCAACTGACTTTAGACACACAGATATGTGAAGAATATGAACCTGAGTCGGGGTCACAGGGAACACACCCCACCAACTATCATACTGGCTATGTGCATTGGTATATAGATATATTACAAGGATTAGTAAAATTAATGATGGTATAATGACAGTATTGACACTACTATTCTTAACCTGTGACCAGAGATGTTACCATTTAGTGGCATATTAGGTTGCAATGTTTGTACCCTTCTGAAAAGAAAGCTAGGGAGTAAGTGATGGTGAATGTGTTTTCATCTTGCTTTGTTAGGATATGGTTGGTACTGTTGGTTTAAAAAATTTTTTTGGGGCAACTTTAAAAAGATAATAGCCAAATTTATAAGCGAGAAGTGCTGGGTTTGATTAATACCTGAGGTCTTTCTTTCTTTCAACACACCGGCCGTATCCCACCAAGGCAGGGTGGCCCAAAAAAGAAAAACAAAAGTTTCTCTTTTAAATTTAGTAATTTATATGGGAGAAGGGGTTACTAGCCCCTTGCTCTTGGCATTTTAGTCGCCTCTTACAACACGCATGGCTTACGGAGGAAGAATTCTGTTCCACTTCTCTATGGAGATAAGAGGAAATAAACAAGAACAAGAACTAGAAAGAAAATAGAAGAATACCCAGAGGGGTGTGTATATATATGCTTGTACATGTATGTGTAGTGTGACCTAAGTGCAAGTAGAAGTAGCAAGACATACCTGAAATCTTGCATGTTTATGAGACAGACAAAAGACACCAGCAATCCTACCATCATGTAAAACAATTACAGGTTTTCGTTGTACACTCACTTGGCAGGACAGTAGTACCTCCCTGGGCGGTTGCTGTTTACCAACCTATTACCTAGGTAATACCTGAGGTATTGAAGCAAATTCTTCTGTAGCTTTGAGATAATGTTGGATAAAGAGGTGGGTAGGAATGGTTGGTTTTGAGAAGGACCTGTCTTGTATGGGCCAGTAGGCTTGTTGCAGTGTTCCTCCATTCTTATGTTCTAATGTTTAGATGAGTTTTGCTCAGCAACCCTTATATCACTCCAAGTGCACAGTGTTCATCTCTGATATAAACAGTCTTTCATCCTCATAATAGCAATCTTTTTAATTTTAATTGTTCTTATGAAGAGGGATGATGTACAAACCATGGTACAGATGGGAGTTAGAGCTCAAAGCCAGTAGGGATGATATACCTTTTGATCAGTTTTAAGCATTAGCCTACTTACAGCCTGATCTAAGATCAGGCTTTTTTGGCCGTTGTTGTTTGCATCCGGCAGGACTATATAATCTGGGTGATCAGACACTATTTGCAAGAACTTTTGTAGCTCCCTCTTGGAGAGTTATTCCTTCATTTTGGTAGGATTTGTTAATCTTGCTTGTAGAAGGTTATATAGTTGTGGACATTAGATGTAGTGTTCTATAGGTCTTTATGGCACTACTATCATATTTTTCTTTCCAATAAATAGATAATTTGTATGGAGATTAGGGATTGTACCTTCATTTTTTCCTTGTACAGTATAAAGGAGATTTCTCATATCTAATCTATAGAGTACATTCTTATCACAGGGTACAGTGGATCCTCAGTTACCGGCCATTCCTGTTATCGGCCAACTTGGTGATCAGCCGTTTTTTCGGCTCCCGGTAATCGGATGTGTCCGTCTGCCGGCTGGGGCCACTGTGTCTCTCAGTGCATGAGGAAGCTTCTGCGCATACATCCAAACATTTCGCTTGTTTTCCATTGTTTTTTGTGGGTTTTTTGCAGTGCAACTGCAAAATAAGTAACCATGGCTCCAAAGAAAGTTCCTAGTAAAGTTCCTGTAGTAAAGAAAGTGAGAAATACCATGGAATTTAAGCGTGAAGTGTAGCAGGCATGCAGGGAGTGTAGCAGGCATGCAGGGAGTGTAGCAGACATGCAGGGAGTGTAGCAGGCATGCAGAGAGTGTAGCAGGCATTCCAGAAACCAGCATTAGTCTTCAATAAAGGTATATAATACTGATTTAATTGTTAAATTTTTTTTTTTTTTTTGTGAATATTTTTGTGAGTATGGGGGAGGTGCGTGAGGCATTACGTAGAATGAAAGGGGGTAAAGCACCTGGAACTGACGGGATCATGACAGAAATGTTAAAAGCAGGGGGATAGATAGTGTTGGAGTGGTTGGTATTTTTGTTTAATGTATGAAAGAGGGGAAGGTACTTAGGGATTGGCGGAGAGCATGTAGAGTCCCTTTATATAAAGGGAAGGGGGACAAAAGAGATTGTAAAAATTATAGAGGAATAAGTTTACTGAGTATACCAGTAAAAGTGTATGGTAGGGTTATTATTCAATTCAAGTTTATTCTCTATAAGGGTTACAATGTGGGGTTTACAGGTTTTGGGTATTGTGTGGTTTACATGTTATAAAATACTAATTACAGAGGGGGCCACTAGGACACCTAACATGGCTAGGAATTTCGAGCAGACTTAGATTAATTCTTAACATTAAATCCTTACAGATTATGGTATTAGGGCTAAGTGACTACATCATAATTTGTGAGTTTAGCAATGTGAATGCTTTTGTTTTGGCACAATACAAGGTGTCTATATTGGAGTATCATAGGCAAACTTATGACTAGTTAGGATTTATTATTTTAAGATTAAGATTAGTATTTCTGGGTTTATAGTCAGTGGGTGAGTGAGTGTAATTGTGAACCACCAGGTGGTTATCATGTAGTTAGTTGTCGGGGTGGATCAGGGAGATAAGATGTTTTTTAACTGTAGTTTTGAAAGTGATGAATGTGTCTGCAGTTCTAGAGTTTTCAGGTAGGGTGTTCCAGATTTTAGGTCCTTTGAAATACATTGAATTTTTGTAAAGGTTTATTTGAACACGGGGAATGTCATAGAGATGTTTGTGTCTGGTGTTATGCCTGTGGATCCTGTCACAACTATCAAGAAAGTGTTTTAGGTCAAGGTTAATATTGGAATTTAAGGTCCTGTAGATATAGATTGCACAGTAGTAAGTGTGGATGTTCTGAACAGGGAGTAAGTTTAGATCTATGAAGAGTGGTGGGGTGTGTTGCCAGGGATGGGATTTAGTGATTATTCTTACTGCGGCTTTTTTTTGGGTTATTATTGGCTTTAGGTGTGTTGCTGCAGTTGAATCCCAAGCACAGATAGCATAGGTGAGGTATGGATATATAAGTGAATGGTATAGTGTGAGAAGGGCAGTTTGCAGCACGTAGTATCGTATCTTGGAGAGGATCCCCGCCATTTTGGTTACTTTTTTTGTTAGGTGTTGGATATGGGTGCTGAAATTTAGGTTGTTGTCTAGGTATAGGCCAAGGAATTTGCTCTCATTATGTCTGGCAGTTAGAGTGTTGTCGATCTTAATGTTAAGTTGCACAACACCTGCTCTGCTACCAAACATAATATAGTAGGTTTTGCCAGTGCTAAGTGTAAGTTTATTGGCTGTCATCCAAGTCAATATTTTGAGCAGCTCCTCGCTAACAATGGTGTTGAGGGTGGCAAGATTAGGGTGGGAGATGACGTAAGTCGTGTCGTCAGCAAAGAGAATGGGTTTCAGGTGTTGGGATATGTTTGGAAGGTCATTGATGTTAGTGAGGAAGAGCAGGGGTCCAAGGACACTTCCCTGTGGAACTCCAGTATCAAGTGGCTGTGTTGTTGATGCTGTGTCTTTAACCCTTTGAGGGTCGACAGGCCCTCTCCGAAACTCGTTCTCAGGGTCGGCCAAATTTAAAAAAAAAATAAAATTATTTTCTCTTATGAAAAGATAGAGAATCTTTTCCCGATCATAACGACACCAAAAGTTTGAAATTTGATAGAAAACTTACGGAATTATGCTCTCGCAAAGTTAGCGGTCTCGGCGATGTTTACGGATCGGCGATTTTGCCCACTTTGAGCCCCATTTTCGGCCAATTTCACTGTACTAGTCAACAAAAAACATGAATATTTCGCTAGAACTCCATTTTTTCTATCGAATGGGTGCAAGAAACCACCCATTTATAAATTCAACTATCCACTACAGTGGTCAGAATTTAGCAATTTTGCCAATTTCACACAAATTTCAAAAGATGCCAATTTCGGAATAGGGTCCAGAATAAACAAGAAAGACATTCCTGGCACTAAAATGACATTTCCTCTAGTCATTAGTCACGTCTCAAGGCCCCTCTTATATTCTTTTGCTTTCCACTTTGAATTTTTATTCTCACAAAAAATATAAGATTTACTGTTATGCAGACTACTGCATTAGTGTAAAAAATGGTATAAATATTATTGGTGCACTTGTGAAAGAATATTAGACTCACCAGTTGACGTGTATTGCACGCTTGGCACGATTTGTTTACTTTTGAAGTTTGGTAAAAATCGAACATTTCTGCTACTTTGAGCTCAATTTCAAGGCACCTTTCATTGTAAAACCAGTCAAAATCATCTCAATTTCAGTAATATGTCTTCCATTCTATAAAATGAGACCAAGAAAACTAGAATACAACAATAAATACTATACGAAAATACACTGCAAAGTCGCTGATTTATTAAAAAGAAATGGAAAAAGTTTTTTTTTTCTCATTATGCACCGTGTGCTGCAGGATTTTTTTTAGACTGTGCACACTGACCACATAGACCCATTCTTTCATATGAAGGCCTACCAGCTTTCTCCCACTAGATTTGAGGTCGCTAGAATTTATGAGTACTAGTACGTCAAAAACCCCTACGCGTAAGACGTACTAGTACGACGAAAACCCTCAAAGGGTTAATGAAAGAATTAGAGGTAAGACAGAATGTAGAATTGCGGATGAGCAAGGAGGTTTCAGAGTGGGTAGAGGATGTGTAGATCAAGTGTTTACATTGAAGCATATATGTGAACAGTATTTAGATAAAGGTAGGGAAGTTTTTATTGCATTCATGGATATAGAAAAGGCATATGATAAAGTGGATAGGGGAGCAATGTTGCAGATGTTGTAAGTATATGGAATAGGTAGTAAGTTACTAAATTCTGTAAAGAGTTGTTATGAGGATAGTGAGGCTCAGGTTAGGGTGTGTAGAAGAGAGGGAGACTACTTCCTGGTAAAAGTAGGTCTTAGACAGGGATGTGTAATGTCACCATGGTTGTTTAATACATTTATAGATTGGGTTGTAGAAGAAGTAAATACTAGGGTGTTCGGGAGAGGGGTAGGATTAAATTATGGGGAATTAAATACAAAATGGAAATTGACACAGTTACTTTTTGCTGATGATGCTGTGCTTATGGGAGATTCTAAAGAAAAATTGCATAAAGGTAAGTGAACGAATTTGGGAGTGTGTGTAAAGGTAGAAAGTTGAAAGTGAACATAACAAAGAGTAAGGTGATGAAGGTATCAAATGATTTAGATAAAGAAAAATTGGAAATCAAATTGGGGAGGAGGAGTATGGAAGAAATGAAGGTTTTCAGATATTTGGGAGTTGACGTGTCGGCGAATGGATTCATGAAGGATGAGGTTAATCATAGAATTGATGAGGGAAAAAAGGCAAGTGGTGCATTGAGGTATATGTGGAGACATAAAACGTTATCTATGGAGGCAAAGAAGGGAATGTATGAAAGTATAGTAGTACCAACACTCTTATATGGGTTTGAAGCTTGGGTTGTAAATGCTGCAGTGAGGAGGAGGTTGGAGGCAGTGGAGATGTCCTGTCTAAGGGCAGTGTGTGGTGTAAATATTATGCAGAAAATTCAGAGTGTGGAAATTAGAAGAAGGTGTGGAGTTTATAAAGGTATTAATCAGAGGGTTGAAGAGGGGTTGTTGAGGTTGTTTGGTCATTTAGAGAGAATGGTTCAAAGTAGAATGACATGGAGAACGTATAAATCTGTAGGAGAAGGAAGGCGGGGTAGGGGTCGTCCTCGAAAAGGTTGGAAGGAAGGGGCAAAGGAGGTTTTGTGGGCGAGGGGCTTTGACTTCCAGCAAGTGTGCATGAGCGTGTTCGATAGGAGTGAATGGAGACGAATGGTATTTGGGACCTGACGATCTGTTGGAGTGTGAGCAGGGTAATATTTAGTGAAGGGATTCAGGGAAACCAGTTATTTTTATATAACCGGACTTGAGTCCTGGAAATGGGGAGTACAATGCCTACACTCTAAAGGAGGGGTTCGGGATATTGGCAGTTTGGAGGGATATGTTGTGTATCTTTATACGTATATGCTTCTAAACTGTTGTATTCTGGGCACCTCTGCAAAAACAGTGATAATGTGTAAGTGAGGTGAAAGTGTTGAATGATGATGAAAGTATTTTCTTTTTGGGGATTTTCTTTCTTTTTTGGGTCACCCTGCCTCGGTGGGAGACGGCCGACTTGTTGAAAAAAAAAAAAAATTTGTCTGGAATGGATTAATTGTATTTACACTAATTCTTATGGGAAATACAGTGGTCCCACGCTTTTCGTAGTTCTCGGCAATCGTAAATTTTGCCAATCATAGGGGTATTTTCATATAAACATGGACTCGCTTTTCATAGGTTGACTTGCGAATAGTAGTTCGTCCAGGACGCGTATGCATGGTGTGAGCAGGGGCGGCCTCCGTACCCAGCCAGTCTGGCATTGTTTACCAGTGAGTGAAGGTCCCCTCAAGTGCTCCTACGAAATATTTCATAATATTCCACTCATTTTAGTGCTTGCAAATACTAAATAAGCTACCATGGCTCCAAAGAAAGCTAGTGCCAAGCCTGTGGTAAAGAAGGTGAGAAGTATGTACAGTGACAAAGTCTTGGGCCATTTTAGGGAAATGTTAAAGAGACGCCAGAAACAGAGCTCTCTCCACAGTTACTTTGCGAGACAGGACTAGAGTGACTCTCAAGGTGGTCCTAGTGGCATTAAGAAACAGAGAAGAGAAGCAACCCCAGAGAAGCAATTGGTACCTGAGGTGTTGCTGGAAGGGGATTCCCCTTCCAAACTGTAAACAATCCAATCTCTCTCCTCCTCCAGTCTCCCATACACTAAGAAGAATCTCAAATAAAGGTAAGTGTTATGCTGTTAATGTTTCATTCATCATTTCCCATTGTATTGTTTATGTACTACATGTAATGTATATTTCATGCAAAAATTTTTTTTGTTTTAATACTTCTGGGTGTCAGGAACGGATTAATTGTATTTACATTATTTCTTATGGGGAAAATTGATTCGCAAATCGTAAATTTCGTTTATAGTAGCTCCTCCAGGAACGGATTAATTACGAAAAACGAGGGACCACTGTACTGTATTATTTCGGTTTTTGGGCATTTTGGTTTTAGGCCAAGCTTCAGGAACAGATTACGGCTGACAACCGAGGGTCCACTGCACATTCTTTTTCTCATTTCCAAAGAGTACATTTTCATCAACTATTCCCAAGAGTACATTTTCATCCTTATTCTATGTGTTTTGAGGCACTCTTGGTTAGTTATAAAAATTTCTTCATTTTCTAGCTTTGTTATTTTAGTTATTTTGACAGGTGATGTGTTACTGCTGGCTGGATTGTGTGCAGCCAGCAGTAATAGCCTGGTTGATCAGGTTCTGATCCACCAAGAGGCCTGGTCACAGACTGGGCCACAGGGGCATTGACCCCCGGAACTCTCTCCAGGTAAACTCCAGGTAAACTGAAGAGTATTCAAAGTGGAAGATCACAAGTGATTTGAAATTTATAATACCATCATTATCATAGCATCCCATGGCTTTGTTAACTCATCTGTCATTAATATTCCTTGATTGGTTACTTTGTCTCACCATTGTATGAAAAAGATCTTACCACATTTTTTATTTTATTATACTATGAGGTTTTTTTATTCTTTCCACATCAAAACAGTTGGAACTTGTCATTTCTAATCAAACCACAGAATGGGTGAGGTTTGAACCCAGTGACTGGAAGATCTGTATATATTTGAGTTTTGATTTCTGCACCTTCTACCAAGGTAAATTTCATATTCTGTTTTTTTATTTTCTGCAAAAGATGACATAAACCTGTTCCTGTATTGCCATAGTGGCTGAAAAGTTTGCAAGAGATATAAACTTACATTTCTGAAGTCATTTTGGTTTGGGTTTCGAAGTGTGTCAACTGCTAAGTTGCCTTCTTAGCACCTCTCAAAATCTTATGATTCGGAATATTATTTTGAATGGTCTATATTTTTTATTGTCATTGCTGAGCTGCCTCCTCTGTGAAGCAAGGCTATGTTCCCAATGTTTATGGCTTCCAGGATCACACCCAAACCCAGTGCTAGTACAGGTACTCCTCGACTTATGATGGTTTGGCTTACAATATTTCAACTTTACAATGTTGCAAAAGCATTTACTTTTGAGATGAAACTTAAGTCCATAAATTGTATTCATTTATTTGCTTTTCAATACTGGTATTTATTTTTTTAAAATGCTGGCCATCTCCCACTGAGGCAGGGTGACCCTAAAAATAAAGAAACACGTTCACCATCATTCACACATAATCACTGTCTTTGCAGATGTGCCCAGATATGACAGTTCATATGTCATTCCAAACAGCCAGTATCCCAAACCCCTTTAAAATGCAGGCATTGTATACCCCACCTCCAGGACTTAAATCCAGCTAACTGGTTTCCCTGAATCTCTTTACAAAATATTGCCCTGCTGATGTCAAAACCATTCTTCTCCACTCCTATCTAACACACACATGCCTGCTGTATGTCCAAGCCCCTTCCACATGAAAACCTCTTTTAATCCCTCCCTCCATCCTATCCCAAGATGACCCCTACCCCTCCTACCCTCCACTACAGATTTATACACCCAATTCATCCTATTTTGTTCCATCCTCGTTAAATGACCAAACCACCCCAACAACCCCTTCCCAGCCTTCTGAATAATACTTTTAGTAACTCCACACCTCCTAATTTCCACACTACGAATTTTCTGCATAATGTTTATGCCACACACTGCCCTTAGACACAATATCTCTACTGCCTCCAGCCTCCTTTTCACTGCAGCGTGCACAGCCTATGTTTCACACCCATATAAAAGTGTTAGTGCCACTATACTCTCATACATTCTTTTCTTTGTCTCCATGGATAGTGTTCTTTGTCTCCACAATTACCTCAGTGCACCACCCACCTTTTTTCCTTCATCAATTCTTTGATTTATCTCATCCTTCATAAACCCATCTGCAACCAAGTCTATTTCCAAATATTTGGACACATTCACTTCTTCCATACTCTCTCCCTCCAATCTGATATCAAAGTTTTCCCTTATCTAAATCATTTGATACACTCACCACCTTAATTTTATCTGTGTTCACTTTCAACTTTCTTCCTTACACACCCTCCCAAACTCATCTACTAACCTTTGCAACTTCTCTCCCGAGTTTAGTTAGTTACAGTAATTATTTGTCTATTTACTTATTCAGTGAGAGTATTTATTTATTTATTTATTTATTTATCATACCATATTCATCTTATATTTTCAACTTACGGTAGGTTTGTCGAAACATAACCCCATCGTAATTCAAGGAGCACCTGTTTTGTTACACTATTCAACAGTGCTTATTGAAGATTTTACCTCTCAATGAGTTTGGCATTCTAGGAGCTGGGATACCTGTAGGACTTGTATTGATATACAATATGTAACTTGTAGGGTGGCACGAGTTCATGAAAAATCTGTTCTTTACTTTCATTGTATGAGTTGAATTGGGCGGACTATAGCTCAAGACACAATGAAAACGGACAGGACCTGTATGTGGCAACTGTGGCCTGTATTGGACAAATGTCAGTCATCAGACTTAGTCCAGTGCTTCAGAAGGCAACCAGACACTACCTGTTCATACAAAATCTGGAATTATGGACTTTTTCCTCATTAATGGGAATCTGTTAATGAGAGATTGTACTGTACAGTAAAACTTTTAGACTAATAATAGTACTGTAGTGGGGAAAATACTCTGAAAATGTCACTTATATCAAGAGCCACAAACAGCATCAAGGGAAGTTCTTTGATACTCATGATGTATGGAAATGGACCGGTTCTTCTCTTCCTTGGATTGATCCTGATTGACTATCATTCCCAAAGATACTACATGACCTTGATGAATTTAGCATTGCCCCTAAATCATATAATTCTCCATCATCAAGACCCACCCACTTTTTTTCTTTCTTTAACACATCAGTTTTACAGGCTAAGAACTGTTATTTTATCTGAGCTCATTTCAAAGCCCAGCCCTATCTAAGGTATAATACCACCCCCCAGGATGTAACCTACAATGGTCGACCAACACCCAGGTACCTATTTACTGCTAGATGAACAGGGTAAGAATATATAGGTAATACAAAGAAAGTAGTGTGTCTTCTAATGTGAGAAGAAATTTCTAAGATGTACCTGTCATCCATGTTCTTGACATAGAAGTTAGAAGTCTACAATCCTGCCAGAATTTGTAACATTTAACAGGCTTTGTAACATTTAAATGGTTTAGAAAACCGACTAGTTGAAGAATGAGACACTTGTGCAATGTTTAGAAGTCGTTATTTTGGAAATGTTTTGATAGCCAGTGACTTCTTCAGTCCAATACAGAGAAGAACAGTGGAAGATGAGGAGGAGTTTGAGGTAATCAGTCTCTCAGCCTGTTGTCAACTCAGGATGAGGGACTGATTACCTCAAACTCCTCATCTTCCACCGTTCTCTGCATTGAACTGAAAAAGCCAGCGAAACATTTCCATTTGACATTCATTTGATCGGGCCAGTAGTACCTTCCCAGATATACAGGGTGTGGCACAAGTTTCTAATTTTCTGTTCATCCTTCAAGTATGTACAACAGGAAATAGAGCTAAGGCTGCACAGAATGGACTTTCTGCTAAAATTACAAGCTAGTCAACTCACTACTACACCTGGGATACTAAACTAATTGTTGCCAAATCATTGTAAATATAAAATGTACCTAGGTATGATAATGCATCTTATGCTGTGAGTCCTTAATCCATTTCCTTGGATTAAGAACACTTTACTATCATCAAGACAGCTCCTTAGATGAAAAAGGTGACACAGTTGCTCTTGAAATTGTATCTGATGTATTGCAAAAGTGTTTCAGACTCGTTATGTACAACACACTGCCTCTGTATAAACTAAGATGTAGTTTTTTATGTGGTAGGTTGTATACAATGCTATAGGATGCATAATACAGTGTAGGTTGTATAATATAATACAGTAAGTCCTCACTTAATGTTGTCGATAGTTTCTTGGAAACGAGAAACAACGTATAACGAAACCAATTTTACCACAGGCTAATTGATGTAAGCATGAGGAGTGCACAGTGCACCTTTAGCACTCATTGCAACAGGGTTAAATCAAGGGATAAATGTTTGCAAAGAGAAAATTGTGAGAGCATGTCCTACCAACAGGCATTTCAAAAACAAATGTGCAAACCTCATGTAGACAGTGGCAGGAAATTGCTTTTTTCTCATCGACATTTTAACAAAATGACACTAACTGAGGACTTACTGTATAAACTGTACATAATATAGTATTAGAGTGATTTTTCCATATAATATATACAGTATTCTCAGCTATGTATTTGTGTAAATCATTTATATTCTGAATAAAATATATGTTTCAAAGAAATGTTTTTAAATCAACATTTTATTATGTGAATGTTGTGTTAGATTTTCCTTGATAAGACTTTAATAATAATTTTCAATCATAATAGATGAATGAGACTTGTGTAACACTTGGGTGTCTTTATTGTGGGAATGTCTTGCCAGCCAGTGGCTTCTTCAGTCCAGTACAGTGAAGAACAGTGGAAGATTACAGAGGGAGTTAGAGGTAATCAGTCCCTCAGCCTGGAGATAATGTTTAGTTAGTTTGTCCCAATGGATTGAACATATCATCGCCAGGCTGTTTTCAGGTGGAAGAGAAATATTACAAACTTTTTATGTGCTATGTATTCTTTTTTTCAACAAGTCAGCCGTCTCTCATCGAGGCAGGGTGACCCAAAAAGAAAGAAAATCCCCAAAAAGAAAATACTTTCATAAACATTCAACACTTTCATCTCACTCAAACATAATCACTGTTTTGGCAGAGGCACCTAGATACAGCAGCTTAGAAGCATATATAAAGATATATAACATATCCCTCCAAACTGCCAATATCCCAAACCCCTCCTTAAAAGTGCAGACATTGTAATTCCCATTTCTAGTACTCAAGTCCGGCTATATAAAAATAACCGGTTTCTCTGAAACTCTAAACAAAATATTACCCTGTGAGCAGGGTAATATTTAATGAGGGGCTTCAGGGAAACGAACAGCTCATTAGGTCCCCAAAATCATTTGTCTAGATTCACTCTTATCTAACATGTTCACACACGATTGCTGGAAATCCACGCCCCTCGGCCACAAAACCTCCTTTACCCCCTCCCTCCAACCTTTTCGAGGATGACCCCCATGTTCCTTCCCCTACAGGTTTATATGTTCTACTTTGTTCAATTTTCTCTAAATGACCAAACCACCTCAAAAACCCCTCTTCAGCCCTCTGGCTAATGCTTTTAGTAACTCCACACCTAATTTCCTCACTATGAATTCTCTGCATAATATTTACACTACACATTAGCCTTAGACAGGACATCTTCACTGCCTCCAGCCGCCTCCTTGCTGCAGCATTTACAACCCAAGCTTCGCACCCATATAAGAGTGTTGGTACTACTATACTTTCATACATTCTCTTCTTTGCCTCCATGGATAATGTTTTTTGTCTCAACAGATACCTCAACGCATTACGTAACATTTTTTCTTCATCAGTTTTATAGTTAACTTCATCCTTCATAAACCCATCTGCTGGCAAGTCAACTCCCAAATATCTGAAAACATTCGCTTCTTCCATACTCCCTCTCTCCAATGTGATATCCAATTTTTCTTTATCTAATCTATCTCTCTCTGTCTGCCTCTGTCTCTCTGTCTGTCTCTCTGTCTCTGTCTGTCTGTCTGTCTGTCTGTCTGTCTGTCTGTCTCTCTCTCTCTCTCTCTCTCTCTCTCTCTCTCTCTCTCTCTCTCTCTCTCTCTCTCTCTCTCTCAGTGGCACCAACAGTTCAAACACCTCTGTCCCCACTATGGAACCATTGATTGTGGAAGACTCAGACATTTACAAAGCAATAATGTCGTTCCCATCTGGCTCTGCTGGGGGTTACACTGGAATAAGGCCACAGCATTTAAAGGAAATGGTTAATCCAGTTATTGGGGAAATTGCTGAGACACTGCTTTCAGAGATCACAAGGTTCGTCAACAATTCCTTGGCTGGTCTGATTCCTGATGAAATTAGACCTTTCTTTTTTGGTGCAACACTTTGTGCACTTAAAAAGAAGGATGGAGGAATTCAGCCAATTGCAGTAGGCAACACGTTACGCCGCCTCGTATCCAAAGCTGCTGTCCGAAGTATTCGTGCACAGGCAGCCATGATGCTTCAACCAAACCAGCTTGGCTTTGGGGTCTCTCAAGGAAGTGAAGCAGTGGTTCATGCAACAAGGGCATATATCAACAACCTGCCTGAGGACAATGCAGTGGTAAAATTAGATTTCAAGAATGCGTTCAATCTCCTGAAAAGAGACGTGGTATTAGCAGCAGTACAAGAACATTTCCCTGGTCTCTTCCCTTTTGTTTCAGCTGGGTATAGCAAGGAATCAATGCTTCTCTTTGGAGAGCATGAAATCACATCATCAGAGGGTGTCCAACAAGGAGATCCTCTTGCACCATTTCTCTTCTGTATTGCAGTTAGGGAAATCACAGTCAGACTGACCAGCGAGCTAAACATCTGGTTCCTAGATGATGGCACACTAGCAGGTACAAAGGAGTCCCTCCTACATGACCTTACACAGGTAATGACACGGGGACAGGAAATGGGTCTCATCCTGAATCCATCCAAATGTGAAATCATCTCAGTCAGTCAACAAGTGATAAATGCAGTGAGATCAAAACTACCAGGAGCAGCAGTCATTGCCCCCACAAATAGTGTCTTGCTAGGAGCACCTCTGGGAAGCAATGCCATTGACACAATTCTCAGGAAGAAATTGGAAGAGTTAAGGAGAATGGAACAACGAATAGGCAATCTGGACACCCACGATGCCTTGTACCTTCTCACAAAGTGCTTGAGTCTGCCCAGGTTGACATATTTCCTAAGATGTGCACCTTCATATGATAACCCTATACTGCACGAATATGACAGTATTCTGAGGCAGATTTTTACGAAAGTACTTAACCTTACTCTAGAAGACGGGCAGTGGAACCAAGCTACACTTCCAGTCAGACTAGGAGGCATTGGTGTCCGCAAGTCATCACAGATTGCGTTACCTGCTTTTCTGTCCTCGTGTATTGCATCCAGAGAGCTTGTAGCAGCGATTCTCCCTGAACATCTTAGGGACAAGATTGGAGCCCAGGACCAAAAATTCATTGACGGAGCAATGATCTGGGATAATCTAACGGGCTCAGAAACCAGACCTGCTCCCCCCAACAACTACAAACAATCGCACTGGGATGGTCCAATAGTGGAAAATATAGCCTCAACGATGCTTCAGAGTGTGTCAGGGAAGGATAGAGCCCGCCTGCTGGCAGTGAGAGCCCCTCATGCTGGGGACTTTCTGTTGGCTGTTCCCAACTCCAGCCTTGGCACACGCCTCGACCCACAGACCATCCGCATCGGTGTTGCCCTTCGACTTGCCGCCCCTATTCTCGCCGAACACAGGTGTATTTGTGGCAGTGAAGCAGCAGTGTGCCGTAAATCCGAGGGAAAGATTGCAAGACATGAGGAGGTTAATAACATTATCAAGAGAAGCCTCACAACAGCTGGATGCCCAGCAGTAAGGGAGCCACCCCAACTATGCAGATCTGATGGCAGCCAGAAGCGTCCAGATGGTATCACCCTTCAAGCCTGGACAGATGGGAAGCAGGTGGTGTGGGACTATACATGTGCATCTACCTTGGCTGATACCTATCTCCAATACACCAGGGAGGAAGGAGGGGCAGCTGCCAGCTTTAGGGAGTCCCAAAAGTCTAGAAAATATGGAGAACTTGCCCATCATTATATGTTTGTTCCCATAGGTTCAGAGACCCTTGGCTCATGGGGAAAGAGTGCATCTAATTTCCTTAAGGAGCTGGGAAAAAGACTCATCAGGGTAACTAGGGATCCCAGGGCAGCTAGTTTTCTGTTCCAGCGGCTCAGCGCGGCTGTTCAAAGGGGTAATGCATGCTGCATTTTGGGCACACGCCCCAGCTCTGAGGAGCTGGATGAGATTTTCGCCTTATAATCGGTGATACACACGTAACAACATGTATATATATATATATATATATATATATATATATATGTATATATATATATATATATATATATATATATATATATATATATATATATATATATATATATATGCCACCTTTATATCAACAATGTATCTCTTAAATCTTCTGTGCCATATTATGTAATAAAATATTCCTATTGGTAAAAAAAAAATAGTTTAAAAGATGGGGTGGTAGGGGAAGTGGAATATTCAAATGGCTTCAGGAAGAAATCCAAATATTCTTCCTTGAAGCCTTTTTATCCACTTCTCCGAGGCTATGGGTCCCACAATTTACACCAGAGGTGGACCCCATCATATATAAATATATATATATATATATATATATATATATATATATATATATATATATATATATATATATATATATATATATATATATATATATATATTGCAGGGAGGTAGGCAGGCAGGTGGGTGGGTGACGTTAAGGGTCATCAGTGAGCAAGCTGATGATCAAAGGCACTGGTGGGTCGGGTCAGGCCAAGCTACTCACCGTGTAATTACCAGCGTCTTCCTGAGATCACAAGCCAGCCTCCTGACACACCTCCTGACACCCTCCCCTCTACCCACCCCTCTACCCACCCTACCCCACCCCACCCCACCTCACCCCACACCACCCCACCCACCCTCTACTCTGTCCTCTTGCTTCTTCCCTGCTTCTCTCCTGCTCATTTTCTTCCCATCTACTTTAATAATAATAATATCCAAGCCTAGCTGACATCAGTGATATACTACTATATAGAAAGCTGCTTGTTATGCAGAGCATTTTGGGAAAATTAGGTCCGTTTTGTCCCAGGATGCGACCCACACCAGTCCACTAACACCCAGGTACCCATTTTACTGATGGGTAACATAGACATCCAGTGTAAAGAAACACGCCCAATATTTCTACCCTCGCCGTGTGAAGGGAGAGTTAGCTACCAGACCACAGGGCCTCACCTTCCCTCTTTACACAGGGTTTGACAAGGTTAGGTTTAGGATCCCTAACTGTATTGACAAGGTATTTACAAGTTAAGGATTCCTAACTTTATTGGCAAGCTAAGAGCTGTTACCTACATCAGCTCATTTGAAAGCATTTTTATTGTTATGAAACATACAAGTAGGGAACAGGATGAAGTTGGAGCCATCTGTGGGCCAACATTTTTATCTGATCAACTGACTTTATCTCGTTGACATCATTATGCTGTACGAATGTGTTCCAGACTCTTCTCTCCCTCCCTCCTGTTCTTGAGCCTTCCCTTCTCTCTTGCTCTTCTTCGTCCTTCCTGTACCTCCCTTTTCCTCCTGCTCTTCTCGTTCCCTCCTGCTCTTCTCGTTCCCTCCTGCTCCTCTCTTTCCCGCATCGTGAATATATGTGCTAATTTTACAACCAGAAGCTTATAAGACAGCAGCTATAGTTGGATCAAGTAGTCAGGTCACTTTGTACTAACACTCCCACCTTCAGTGACATCCTTAAAACCTAATAATTCACAAGAACTTAAATTTCAATTAATACTTGTTGTAGACTTCAGCATAGACCCTCTCCATGTTGAAGGCCCACAATTTAGCATATACAAGTACTTACCTGAAGGAGAATATCTGGAGGTTGTTCCGGGGGGTCAGCGTCCCCGCGGCCTAGTCCATGACCAGGCCTCTTAAAAAAAAGAATTAAGTTTGCTGATACCAGATGTAATTAAGCCTGCAAGTACTTGTGAGACGACTACGTCCTCACTTGACCATATCTGGAACAATGTAAAAAGCTATCTTAAAGTGATGTTGGTGAGGGGCTCTTGATTTAGGGAATTGGATCTGTGCTCCAGTTCCCCGAATTAAGCCTGAATGCCTTCCACATCCCCCCCCCAGGCGCTGTATAATCCTCCGGGTTTAGCGCTTCCCCTTGATTATAATAATAATAATATCTTAAAGTGACCCCTTAAGAGAAGTTCCTTGACGCTGGTGAGGGGCTCTTGATCTAGAGAATTGGATCTGTACTCTAGTTCTCTGAATTGAGCCAGAATGCCTTCCATCCCCCTTCACAGGTATTGTATCATTCCTACGGGTTTAGCGCTCCCATGATAATAATCCATGCAAAGCGAGGATAGTGAATATCAAAATGGTATACAATGGTGTACAATACTTTAGATAAGATGCCTACTGTTTTGGATGCAGGAGTCCAATTTTAATTAAGTTGCTGTCAAGGTATACATGGAGTTTACCTTGGTAAACTCCAGGTACACCTAAAAATTTTCTCTCATTTTGCCTTACAATGTACGAGTCATTCATCATTATATTTAGTTAAACATTTGCAGCTCCGTTCCCAAACATCACATAGAAGGTCTTGTCAATGTTAAGAGTGAGTTTGTACATGAATAATATTTAATACCGACAAGATGAAGAATTAAGACACATGAGGACCATCTGGGAATCTTTAATTGTAGACGTTTCGCCATCCAGTGGCTTTATCTATATATATTCAAGGACATAATGGGAAGACTTTAAAACTACTTACATAATAGTAGTCTTGAAGACTACTGTGCTCATCAACTCCAAAGCTGAGGGACTGATTATCTCATCTTTTGTATATAGTTCTACAGTCTTCCCGTTATGTTCATGAATTTGTATTGATAAAGCCACTGAATGGCGAAACGTCTACAAATAAAGATACCCAGATGTACATGTGTCTAATTCTTCATCAGGAGTGAGGTTTGTAGATGAATGGTTCAGAGAACCGACATGTTGATAAATTAGACACATGTGCAACTCTTGGGTATCTTTATTGAGGAAACGTTTCGCCACACAGTGGCTCCATCAGTCCATACATAGGAGAAACTTGAAGAACAGGAGGAGAATGAGGTAATCAGTCCCTCAACCTTGAGTCGATGTGTTCAGTCCATCAATCTTGAGTAGAATACGGCAGATGAGCGGAGAAGCAGCTTATAAACCGTATGGCAGGAGAGGTGTAGCAGTCATAGGTAGTGTCACATTTGTTCAATGTTGAAGTAGGTTGTGCCCAAGAATTAGGCAAGCGAAGAATTCCTAAGTATTAAGATCCCAAGAAGTTGCAGTGTCTGACAGGTTTGTAGATGAATGGTTCAGAGAACCGACATGTTGATAAATTAGACACATGTGCAACTCTTGGGTATCTTTATTGAGGAAACGTTTCGCCACACAGTGGCTTCATCAGTCCATACATAGGAGAAACTTGAACAAATGTGACACTACCTATGACTGCTACACCTCTCCTGCCATACGGTTTATAAGCTGCTTCTCCGCTCATCTGCCGTATTCTACTCAAGATTGATGGACTGAACACATCGACTCAAGGTTGAGGGACTGATTACCTCATTCTCCTCCTGTTCTTCAAGTTTCTCCTATGTATGGACTGATGAAGCCACTGTGTGGCGAAACGTTTCCTCAATAAAGATACCCTAGAGTTGCACATGTGTCTAATTTATCAGGAGTGAGGTTATTGGTGGTCATCCAGGTTAATATTCTTATGAGCTGATCACTAACAGTGTTATTGAGAGAAGTTGGATTTGTTGGTTACAAGGAAGGTGGGACAGTAATCAGTAGGTATTTTCTGTGATTATCCTCGTTTTGGTAGGTAAGACACATAGGCAACAGTTAGGCAACTATATTCCGAAACGTTTCGCCTACACAGTAGGCTTCTTCAGTCGAGTACAGAAAGTAGGCAGGAACAGTAGAGATGTGAAGACGATGTAATCAGTCCATCACCCTTGAAGACGAAGATTTGAGGTCAGTCCCTCAGCCTGGATAAGAGTTCTGTTCCATAGTCTGGAACTATCTGATAGTTGGAGTTGATGAGCACAATAGTCTTCAAGGCTACTTTTATATATGTAGTTTTAAAGTCTTCCGATTATGTCCTTGAATATATATAGATAAAGCCACTGGATGGCGAAACGTCTACAAATAAAGATACCCAGATGGTCCTCATGTGTCTTAATTCTTCATCTTGTCGGTATTAAATATTATTCATGTACAAACTCACTCTTAACATTGGCAAGACCTATGTGATGTTTGGGAACGGAGCTGCAAATGTTTAACTAAATATGCAGCATATGGGAATGTTTATTCAGGAAACGTTTCGCCACACAGTGGCTTCATCAGTCCAATACAAAGAGGAAGGCGTAAGGAGAGGAGGAGAATGAGGTAATCAGTCCCTCAGCCTGGAGTCGATGTGTTCAGTCCATCAATCTGGAGAGCGAAACGTTGCCACAATAAATGTCACATTAGAACATAAGAACATAAGAATGTAGGAACACTGCAGAAGGCCTACTGGCCCATACGAGGCAGGTCCTTATCAAAACGACATCTACCTAAAGCTACTCAAGAAACAACTCCCGCACCCCCCAACACCAATCAAACCCAGCCCCTCCCACTCATATATTTGTCCAGTATACCATTGTATACCATTTTGATATTCACTATCCTCGCTTTGCATGGATTATTATCATGGGAGCGCTAAACCCGTAGGAATGATATAATACCTGTGAAGGGGGATGGAAGGCATTCTGGCTCAATTCAGAGAACTAGAGTACAGATCCAATTCTCTAGATCAAGAGCCCCTCACCAGCGTCAAGGAACTTCTCTTAAGGGGTCACTTTAAGATAGCTTTTTACATTGTTCCAGATATGGTCAAGTGAGGACGTAGTCGTCTCACAAGTACTTGCAGGCTTAATTACATCTGGTATCAGCAAACTTAATTCTTTTTTTAAGAGGCCTGGTCATGGACTAGGCCGCGGGGACGCTGACCCTCCGGAACAACCTAAGAACATAAGAACATAAGAAAGGAGGAACACTGCAGCAGGCCTCTTGGCCCATACTAGGCAGGTCCTTTACAATTCATCCCACTAACAAACATAAGAACATAAGAATGTAGGAACACTGCAGAAGGCCCACCGGCTCACACGAGGCAGGTCCCCATCAAAACGACCCAAAGCCACTCAAGAAACAACTCCCGCACCCCCAACACCAATCAAACCCAGCCCCTCCCACTCATATATTTGTCCAGTCTCTTCTTAAAGCTACCCAAGGTCCTAGCCTCTATCACCCCACTGGGAAGACTGTTCCACGCATCTACAACTCTGTTAGAAAACCAGTACTTACCTATGTCCTTTCTAAATCTAAATTTATCCAACTTAAATCCATTATTCTCCTTCAGGTAAGTACTTGTATATGCTAAATTGTGGGCTTTCAACATGGAGAGGGTCTATGCTGAAGTCTACAACAAGTATTAATTGAAATTTAAGTTCTTGTGAATTATTAGGTTTTAAGGATGTTACTGAAGGTGGGAGTGTTAGTACAAAGTGACCTGACTACTTGATCCAACTATAGCTGCTGTCTTATAAGCTTTTATTTTTATTATTATTATCACACTGGCCGATTCCCACCAAGGCAGGGTGGCCCGAAAAAGAAAAACTTTCACCATCATTCACTCCATCACTGTCTTGCCAGAAGGGTGCTTTACACTACAGTTTTTAAACTGCAACATTAACACCCCTCCTTCAGAGTGCAGGCACTGTACTTCCCATCTCCAGGACTCAAGTCCGGCCTGCCGGTTTTCCTGAATACCTCCATAAATGTTACTTTGCTCACACTCCAACAGCACGTCAAGTATTAAAACCATTTGTCTCCATTCGCTCCTACCAAATACGCTCACGCATGCTTGCTAAATGTCCAAGCCCCTCGCAAACAAAACCTCCTTTACCCCCCTCCCTCCAACCTTTCCTCGGCCGACCCCTACCCTGCCTGCCTTCCTTCCACTACAGACTGATACACTCTTGAAGTCATTCTGTTTCGCTCCATTCTCTCTACATGTCCGAACCACCTCAACAACCCTTCCTCAGCCCTCTGGACAACAGTTTTGGTAATACCGCACCTCCTCCTAACTTCCAAACTACGAATTCTCTGCATTATATTCACACCACACATTGCCCTCAGACATGACATCTCCACTACAAGATTGATGGACTGAACACATCGACTCCAGGCTGAGGGACTGATTACCTCATTCTCCTCCTCTCCTTACGCCTTCCTCTTTGTATTGGACTGATGAAGCCACTGTGTGGCGAAACGTTTCCTGAATAAACATTCCCATATGCTGCATAAGTGTCTCAATCTTCAACTTATCGGTTTTTCAAACCATTCATCACAACTAAATATAATGATGAATGACTCGTACATTGTAAGGCAAAATGAGAGAAAATTTTTAGGTGTACCTGGAGTTTACCAAGGTAAACTCCATGTATACCTTGACAGCAATTTAAAATTCGACTCCTACATCCAAAACAGTAGGCATTTTATCTGAAGTAGCAACAGAAGTAGTAAATGTAGTAGTAACAGTTGTGTAGTAATAACTGTAGTAGTAAAAGTTCTAGTAGTAGTACTAGCAATTGTATAGTAGTAGTAGTAGTAGCTACAGTAGTAATAGTTGTGCTAGTAATAACTGTAGTAGTAATAGTACATAAGGAGCACTGAGGCAGGCCTACTGGTGATGAATGCTTGTAGTAGTAATATTAGTAATACCAGTAGTATAGTAGTAGTAGTAGCAGTAGTAGTAGTAGTAGTAGTAGTAGTAATAGTAGTAGTAGTAGTGACTGTAATGGTGCATTTAAGCACTAATACCGTGCGTGAGTATTAATCAAGACTCGATCCTCTGGGAGAGAAGCGCCATACGTACACACACACACACACACACACACACACACACACACAGTTGGAAGCTGAAGACACAGATGAATCACAGGGATGTTAGGAAGTATTTCTTCAGCCACAGAGTAGTCAGTAAGTGGAATAGTTTGGGAAGCGATGTAGTGGAGGCAGGATCCATACATAGCTTTAAGCAGAGGTATGATAAAGCTCACGGCTCAGGGAGAGTGACCTAGTAGCGATCAGTGAAGAGGCGGGGCCAGGAGCTCGGACTCGACCCCCGCAACCTCAACTAGGTGAGTACACACACACACACACACACCTGTGACGAGCGGGGTCCCACAGGGGTCGGTACTAGGACCAGTGCTATTTTTGGTATATGTGAACGACATGATGGAAGGGTTAGACTCAGAAGTGTCCCTGTTTGCAGATGATGTGAAGTTAATGAGAAAATTAAATCTGATGAGGACCAGGCAGGACTTCAAAGAGACCTGGACAGACTGGACACCTGGTCCAGCAAATGGCTTCTCGAATTTAATCCTGCCAAATGCAAAGTCATGAAGATAGGGGAAGGGCACAGAAGACCACAGACAGAGTATAGGCTAGGTGGCCAAAGACTGCAAACCTCACTCAAGGAGAAAGATCTTGGGGTGAGTATAACACCGAGCATGTCTCCGGAAGCACACATCAATCAGATAACTGCTGCAGCATATGGGCGCCTGGCAAACCTGAGAACAGCATTCCGATACCTTAGTAAGGAATCGTTCAAGACACTGTACACCGTGTATGTCAGGCCCATACTGGAGTATGCAGCACCTGTTTGGAACCCGCACTTGATAAAGCACGTCAAGAAACTAGAGAAAGTACAAAGGTTTGCGACAAGGTTAGTTCCAGAGCTAAGGGGAATGTCCTATGAAGAAAGATTAAGGGAAATCGGCCTGACGACACTGGAGGACAGGAGGGTCAGGGGAGACATGATAACGACATAAAATACTGCGTGGAAGAGACAAGGTGGACGAAGACAGGATGTTCCAGGGAGGGGACACAGTAACAAGAGGCCACAATTGGAAGTTGAAGACACAAATGAGTCAGAGAGATATTAGGAAGTATTTCTTCAGTCATAGAGTTGTAAGGCAATGGAATAGCCCAGAAAATGACGTAGTGGAGGCAGGAACCATACACAGTTTTAAGACGAGGTTTGATAAAGCTCATGGAGTGGGGAGAGAGAGGGCCCAGTAGCAACCGGTGAAGAGGCGGGGCCAGGAGCTAAGACTCGACCCCTGCAACCACAAATAGGTGAGTACAAATAGGTGAGTACACACACACACACACACACACACCTTGGGGTGACCATAACACCGAGCACATCACCGGAGGCACACATCAACCAAATAACTGCTGCAGCATACGGGTGCCTGGCAAACCTGAGAATAGCGTTCCGATACCTTAATAAGGAATCGTTCAAGACACTGTACACTGTGTATGTTAGGCCCATACTGGAGTATGCAGCACCAGTCTGGAACCCACACCTGGTCAAGCACGTCAAGAAGTTAGAGAAAGTACAAAGGTTTGCAACAAGGCTGGTCCCAGAGCTCAGGGGAATGTCGTACGAGGAAAGGTTGAGGGAAATCGGACTGACGACACTGAAGGACAGAAGGGTCAGGGGAGACATGATAACGACATACAAGATACTGCGGTGAATAGACAAGGTGGACAGAGATAGGATGTTCCAGAGAGGGGACACAGAAACAAGGGGTCACAAGTGGAAGCTGAAGACTCAGACGAGTCACAGGGACGTTAGGAAGTATTTCTTCAGTCATAGAGTCGTCAGGAAGTGGAATAGCCTAGCAAGTGAAGTAGTGGAGGCAGGAACCATACATAGTTTTAAGAAGAGGTATGACAAAGCTCAGGAAGCAGAGAGGGAGAGGACCTAGTAGCGATCAGTGAAGAGGCGTGGCCAGGAGCTGAGTCTCGACCCCTGCAACCACAATTAGGTGAGTATACACACTACCAGCAAACAAACACCCACTAATTTAAAGAAAGGGGAAGAAGAGGAGAGAGAGGGAAAGAAAAAATAAAGTCAGAAGAATGTTCCTTGTGCAGACGAGTTTCTGCCAGGGAAATTGAGAACCCAAATCTTCGTAATACACAAAAACACAGCCGTATTTTTTGACCTCAGGACTGAGGCAATTCGATTTCTTAACCGGAAACTACGTTCATGTTCGCTTTTATACAGTTTTTTCCTCTACGTTTGCGAATAGAATCGAAATTTTGATGGTGGATTTACGTTTAGTTTTGATGTGGGATAACTTGGTATGGGGCGGGTGTAGTAGGTAGTGGAAGTAGTAGTAGTGGTGGTAGTAGTGGTGGTAGTGGTGGTGGTAGTAAAAGTAGTACTGATAGTGGTAATAGTAGTAATGATGGTAGTGGTAGTAATAGTAGTAGTAGTAGTATTGGTAGTAATAGTATTATTGGTAGTAATAATAGTAGTAGTGATGGTGGTGGTAATTGTACTAGTAGCAGCAGCAGCAATAATAATAATATAATAATAACAGTAATAATAATAATAATAATAATAATTATTATTATTATTATTATTATTATTATTATTATTATTATTATTATAGCAGTAGTAGTAATAATAATAATAATAGTAGTAGTTGCAGTAGTTATAGCTGTGGTAGTGGTGGGCAAAGAATTATTACTAGCAGTAAAGGTAGCAGCATTGGTAGTAGTAATAGTAGTAATGAAGTAGTAACAATAACAGTAATGTTCGTAGTAATTGTAGCAGTAGCAGTGAAAAGGTTTGCTTTCTATATTACCAAAATAAAAATGCGTTGCATCTTCTCCGTTATTAGACTGCTGGACTTAATGTTCATTTTTTTTTGTACTGGCCATTAGAAAAATGTCACCGGTATTTACCTTTTTCCATTTGTCAATTAAAAACAACGTTGCGTTTTGCGCCTTTTTCCCCTCTCTAGAAATTGAGTTTGAAACCTGCGCAACATTGACGCACTTTCCTCATGTAGCTATGGGATTGGAACCTCCAATAGCGGGATTGGAACTCCATAACAATGGGATTGGAATCCCAATAGTAGGATTGGTACCCCAATAATGGGATTAGAACCCCCAATAGTGGGATTACAGTCCCTACAGTGGGATTGGAACCCCAATAGTGGGATTGGAACCCTCAATAGTAGGATTGGAGCCCCCAATATTGGAATTGGAAGCCCAATTGTGGGATTGGAACCCTTAATAGTGGGATTGGAATCCATAATAGTGAGAATGGAACCCTCAATAGTGGGATTGGATCCCCCAATAGCGAGATTGGAACCCCCAATAGTGGGAGTGAAACTCATAATACTGGGATTGGAACCCCAAATAGTGGGATTGGAACACATAAGAGTGGGATTGGAACCCCCTAATATCACTCCACTTTCCTCCATTTATAGTGGGGTCAAAGCCATAACATTACTCCAGTTTCCTCCAGTTTCTAATCGAATGGAAACTGGAACAGCTCGCTGTCAGGGATGACAGCGTTCCAACACACGTCGCTAAAGGATATATTTCCCGGTCGCAAGCGCCAATTGGTGAGAGAGAAAGAGAGAGAGAGAGAGAGAGAGAGAGAGAGAGAGAGAGAGAGAGAGAGAGAGAGAGAGAGAGAGAGAGAGAGAGAGAGAGAGAGAGAGAGAGAGAGAGAGAGAGAGAGAGAGAGAGCAGGGATATTGGACAGGGCCTTTTGCTGTCGTTACATTAAGTGCATTATGTTTTCCCATCCCACCCCGAAGACCTGCTTTGTTTTGGTCCTCCGATGCAGACATAATTTGCAGTAAAACGCTTGAAAGGTGCATGAAGGGCCGCGTCTAACAGGAAATGGCGGCCGCGTATTGGAGGAGCAAATTGCATTGAGTTTAAAAACACGAGCGAATAAAAATAGTCGATGCCCTGAGAGAAAGGTGTTGCCCCGATTGTATTGGTCTTTTGTGTGCGTGCGTACTCACTTATTTGTAGTTGCAGGGGTAGATTCACAGCTCTTGGCCCTGCCTCTTCACTGGTCGCTGTTAGGTCCACTCTCTCCCTGCTCCCTGTGCTTTATCGTATCTCTTCTTAAAGTTATGTATGGATCCTGCCTCTACTACATTACTCTCCAGATTGTTCCACTTCCTGACAACTCTATGACTGAAGAAATATTTCCTAACATCCTTGTAATTCATCTGAGTTTTCAACTTTCAGCTGTGACCCCTTGTTGCTATGTCCCATCTCTGAAACATCCTCTCCTTATACACCTTCAGTATTGAACATTAAAATGGTATAAAATACAGACAGGTAGTTAAGTAAGACACATATGCAACAGTTAGGTATCTTTATTTCGAAACGTTTCGCCTACACAGTAGGCTTCTTCAGTCGAGTACAGAAAAGTTGATAGAAGCAGAAGATACTTGAAGACGATGTAATCAGTCCATCACCCTTAAAGTTTTGAGGTGGTCAGTCCCTCAGTCTGGAGAAGAGCATTGTTCCATTGTATGAAACAATATGGAGATGAAGTGACAGGATGGAGCCTTATATAGCGCCAAGAGGTGAGACGTAGGTCACTAGAAGAGGTAACTTTAAGGGTGATGGACTGATTACATCGTCTTCAAGTATCTTCTGCTTCTATCAACTTTTCTGTACTCGACTGAAGAAGCCTACTGTGTAGGCGAAACGTTTCGAAATAAAGATACCTAACTGTTGCATATGTGTCTTACCTAACTACCTTCAGTATTGTATATGTCGTTATCATGTCCGCTCCCTATCACTCATGTCCTCTAGTGCTGTTAGTCTGATTTCCCTTAACCTCTCCTCGTAGGACATGCCCCTTAGCTCTGGGACTAGTCTTGTTGCAAACCTTTGCACATTCTCTAATTTGTTAATGTGCTTGACCAGGCGTGGGTTCCATACTAGTTTTGCGTATTCCAATATGGGCCTGACATACACGGTGTACAGAGTCTTGAACGATTTCTTACTCAGGTGTCGAAATGCTATTCTTAAGTTTGCCAGGGGCTCATATGCTGCAGCAGTTATTTGGTTGATGTGCGCCTCATAGTGTGCTCGGTATTATACTCACCCTAAAATCCTTTTCTTTGAGTGAGGGTTGCAGTCTTTGGCACCCTAGCCTGTCTACGGTCTTCGTTGACTTTCCCCAATCTTCATGACTTTGCTCTTGGTGGGGTTAAACTCCAGGAGCCAGTTGCTGGACTAGGCTTGCAGCCAGTCCAGATCCCTTTGTAGTCCTACCTGATCCTCATTCACTTGAATTCTCCGAATTAGCTTCACATCGTCTGCAAAAAGGGACACTTCTAAATCTATCCCTTCAGTTATATCATTCACATATACCAGAAGCAGCACAGTCCCTAGGACTGACCCTTGTGGAACTCCGCTCGTCACAGGCGCCCACTCTGACACCTCGTCACGTTCTATCATTCATTGTTTCCTTCCTGTCAGGTGTTGTCTGATCCATTGCTGTGCCTTTCCTATTATTCCTGCCTGCTCCTCCAGCTTTTAAACTAATCTCTTGTTCGGAATTATGTCGAAAGTCTTCTTACAGTCCAAGAAAATGCAGTCTACCCACCCTCTCTCTCTCTTTCTCCTGTCTTACTTAAGTCACCTTGTAAAACTCCAGTAGGTTTGTGACACAAGATTTACCGTCCCTGAAACCGTCCTGGTTATCGTGTATAAGCTCATTCCTTTCTAAGAGCTCCATCAGTCTTTTCCCGATAAGCCTCTCCATGATTTTCTCTACTATATATGTCAGTGACACTGGTCTGTAGTTTAAAGCTTCATGCCTATCTCATTTCTTAAAGACTGGGACTACATTTGCTGTTTTCCACACCTCGAGTAGTTGCTCTGTTTCAATGGATGTGTTGAAGACTGTTGTTAGTGGCACACACAGCGCCTCTTCTGATCCCTCTCTCAGGACCCACGGAGAGATGTTGTTCGGTCCCACCGCCTTTGAGGTTTCTACTTCACTTAACAGCCTCTTCATCTCCTTCTCGGTTGTGTGTAGTGTGTACAGCACTTGTTGGTGCAACCTTCCATCCCGATTTGCTGGAGTCCTTTCTGTCACCACTGAAAATATTCTTTTAAATCTCGTGTTGAGCTCTTCACATACTTATTTGTCGTTTCATGTGTGTTTGTGTGTGTGTATACTCACCTGTTTGGGGGTTGCAGGTTTTGGCTCATAGCTCCTGGCTCCGCCTCTTTCCTAGTCGCTACTAGGTCCTCTCTCACTGCTCCAAGAACCTTATCGTGTATGTACTCACCTAATTGTGGTTGCAGGGGTCGAGTGTGTGTGTGTGCTCACCTAGTGTGTGTGTGTACTCACCTATTTGTACTCACCTATTTGTGGTTGCAGGGGTCGAGTCCTAGCTCCTGGCCCCGCCTCTTCACCGGTTGCTACTAGGCCCTCTCTCTCCCCGCTCCATGAGCTTTATCAAACCTCGTCTTAAAACTGTGTATGGTTCCTGCCTCCACTACGTCATTTTCTAGGCTATTCCACTGCCTTACAACTCTATGACTGAAGAAATACTTCCTACTATCTCTCTGACTCATTTGTGTCTTCAACTTCCAATTGTGGCCTCTTGTTTCTGTGTCCCCTCCCTGGAACATCCTGTCCTTGTCCACCTTGTCTATTCCACGCAGTATTTTATATGTCGTTATCATGTCTCCCCTGACCCTCCTGTCCTCCAGTGTCGTCAGGCCGATTTCCCTTAATCTTTCTTCATAGGACATTCCCCTTAGCTCTGGAACTAACCTTGTTGCAAACCTTTGTACTTTCTCTAGTTTCTTGACGTGCTTTATCAAGTGCGGGTTCCAAACAGGTGCTGCATACTCCAGTATGGGCCTGACATACACGGTGTACAGTGTCTTGAATGATTCCTTACTAAGGTGTCGGAATGCTGTTCTCAGGTTTGCCAGGCGCCCATATGCTGCAGCAGTTATCTGATTGATGTGTGCTTCCGGAGACATGCTCGGTGTTATACTCACCCCAAGATCTTTCTCCTTGAGTGAGGTTTGCAGTCTTTGGCCACCTAGCCTATACTCTGTCTGTGGTCTTCTGTGCCCTTCCCCTATCTTCATAACTTTGCATTTGGCAGGATTAAATTCGAGAAGCCATTTGCTGGACCAGGTGTCCAGTCTGTCCAGGTCTCTTTGAAGTCCTGCCTAGTCCTCATCAGATTTAATTCTCCTCATTAACTTCACATCATCTGCAAACAGGGTGTGTGTGTGTGTGTGTGTGTGTGTGTGTGTGTGTGTGTGTGTGTGTGTGTGTGTGTGTGTGCGTGTGTGTGTGTGTGCCCACTGCAATATCACCTTTATAGAACTTTCCAATACTTGTTGTCACTTAAAGAACCCCAAGATTTTCCTCCCAGCTAAAACATCAGGAAAAGCAGCTTAACGCAGAACTGTGATCACACGTCATCTCGCTAAGAAGGCCCCTCTCTCTCTCTCTCTCTCTCTCTCTCTCTCTCTCTCTCTCTCTCTCTCTCTCTCTCTCTCTCTCTCTCTCTCTCTCTCTCTCTGTCTCTCTCTCTGTCTCTCTTTCTCTCTCACCTAGTTGTAGATGCGGCGTTCGATTCTCGGTCCCCAGCCCCACTTGTCAATTGTTGGACTCTTCACTTTCTGTTCTTCAAACTGTGTATGGAATCTGCTGCCTTCACATCCTCCTCCAGCTAGTGTCACATCCTAACCACTCTCATGAGACTGAACAAGTATTTCTTGACATCCCTGATACTTATAATACTTTTTTTTGTAGTCTCAGAGTCAGACACTGCATTTCAAGGAATACAGGTCTTTGTCTCTCCACACTTTACTTCACATCCAACAATGTCTGTGTTGCATCACCTCCAGCAGACACAGAAATAGACTTTTTCGTGGTATGTGATGTTCGCTTGAAGGTTCCTCTCCTGATCACTACAAGAGATGTAACGTGGAGTGTCTCTAGTTAATAAATTAGAGACATGTGAAACATTTGGGTACCTTTACTGAGGAAACGTTTCGTAACACAGTGGCTTCATCAGCATTATACAAAGAAAAATGGTGAAGATCCGAAGGAGTTTGAGGTAATCAGTCCCTCATCCTGGAGTCGATGTGATCAGTAATCAGTCCATCAGTCTTTTCAAGATTGATGGACTGATTACATCGACTCCAGGCTGTGGGTCTGAGTACCTCAAACTCCTCCTGATCTTCACCACTCCTCTTTGTAAAGGACTGATGAAGCCACTGTGTGGCGAAGCGTTTCCTCAATAAAGATACCCAAGTGTTGTACATGTATCCAATTTATCAACTTGTTGCTTCTCTGCGCCATTTATCTACATGGTTCTAGTTAGGTTAGGTTCTATGATACAAGTTGTCACTTCAGTTGTTAATGGGGAATCAACGTTCAGAGATAGTCTAATTGAGCCCTTTACATTTTGATAACGTAGACAATAGCCTTACTGACTCCTCTATACGCTCAGCAGTTCAAGACTTCCATTCTTCCATAGGGACTTCCTCTTTTCAGACGTTTCCAGTACTGTCTTGGCACCTAAGAGAAGGCTGGCGAAGTCGTTAGTCTACGTCAGTACCAAACAAACTGTTTTCAATCAAACCCCAATTGCATTTCTGGCAGTCTTTCCTTCATCGTTCTCCATTATAGGAAACAGTTCTTTCACGATTGTATATTGGACACACGAGAAACTACCTGAGGAGGCATTTTGGAGACTCCCACACAGTCTCTCTGTGGAGACGAGGCTTAATTTTTTAACTAGGCTTTGTGCATGATGTAAAACTTTTACGAAAGTTTTATTGTGTGAATTATGTAGAATGTGATCTAGAATAACCCAAAGAATGTGATTTATTTCCACTGGCGTCATACTTATAATCATGTATCTGTATGGTAGAGCCAAGTAGATTTTTATCACCGTAATTCTGTGTCTCTAGTTTCTCTGCTGGTGCAAGTGTTGTGAAGATACCAGTAAGTTGTAAGTAATATTCTACTGTACAACTTCGAAATAATTATTATCCTACTGTACAACTATGATATACTCCTTAGTATTAAGTAGATTGTAAGCCAATAATGTTAAGTTGGCCCATAATGCCTAGGCATAATAGAGGCTCTCTTTGCATTGCAACCCACTATTGTAAATATAAAATCTCAATGTACTGTTTGCAAAGACATAAAATAAATAAATAAATAAAAAGACACTTGTGCACTGATCAAGACATTTATTAAGGGAACGTTTCGCCCAGACTGGACTTCACGAGTGTAACCAACGGTTCATTTTTCTCTTCGTTTACGTCCGTTCCAGACCATGCAGCTGAACTCTTCTCCAGGCTGATGGACTCACCACCTCAAACACTTTTTCTCCAAGGTTGATGGACTGTTTACGCCTACTGTGTAGGCGAAACGTTTCATCAGTAAAGATACCCAACTGTTGCATATGTGTCTTAATCTTCTACCTCAAAGTGAGTTAAAACTTGTTTATTTTTTGGTTCAGTTTGGCCTTCTTATTAACTCTCTGAATTTAAGTTGCGTCTCACTCTGGGCACTTTCTTATGTCCTCAACTTTAACACTTTCATCATTGGTCGACTTTCTACCTCCATCACCTTCCGCAGTTCTTCTATTCCTGATCTCTTCCATCATTATAGTCAATGCCTCTTCAAAGGCTTCGTCTCTGGTATCCTAATTTTTTCCCACTTTCTATCACTTCCGTGATGGACTGAACACATCGATTCCAGGCTGAGGGACTGATTATCTCAAACTTTATATATCCACTTTTCTCTGCATTGGACTGAAGAAGTCACTGGCTAGCGAAATGTTGCACAAGTGTCTCATATATCATCTTGGTTGGTTTCTAAACCATTTATTTCTAAACCATTTATTCCTGCAAATCTACCTCATATTAAACCAGCTCAGGTCTCTCTGCCTGCCGGGTTGGTCTTTCTAAACTACCTTAACATATGGTATAAACCAAGTTTATACTATATGCTGAGGATGTTGTCATCCCTTATCTCATTACATACTGAGAAAAAGCCTACTGGCCTAGTGTAGGCCTACTGGCCTACACTAGGCAGGTATTGCTCGAAACAAATCATTCCCATCCACATATCCAACATTTTTCCGAAACTAACCAAGCATTTGCTTCAATTCCTCAGGTACTAATCAAACACAGCTCTTCTCATTCATATATTTATCCAATAAACCCAAGGTTTCAGCTTCTGTTACCATAGAAGATTGTTCCACACATCGACAACTCTGTTAGAAACCAGTATTTGCCTATGGCCTTTCTAAATCTAAATTTATCTAATTTAAGTCCGTTATTTCTGGTCCTTACTTGGCATGATATCCTCAGTATTTTATTAATATCGCCTTTATTTATGCCCATCATCCACTTATATACTTCAATAATATCTCTCATTCTACGTCTCTAAAGAAAGTAAAGGTTCCAGGTTCTCAATCTATCTTAACATTATCAGTCCCTCCCACTCTCAACTCCATTCCGTTGTCAATCTTTCCCTCTACTAAATCTATTTCGCTATCAGTCTGTCGCACTATCTCCTTCCCATTATCAGTCCTATTCTTATTCTTCCAACTCTCACACTCAATCCCTACCCACTACTTTCACCAGCAATAAAGTAATTCCACGCCTTGCACACTCAAGTTCTTAATCCTTGTCTGCGAAGAGCTAACTTTATTTGCTAGTGTCCTCAACACCTCTGAGGAAACTCGGAAGACGAAGAAGAGGAAGAAGGAGAAGAAGCAGTAGGAGGAAAAGGGAAAGTGTAGGAGGAGGGGAGAGAAGATGGCGAGGATGAGTTGGAGAAAGGAAGAGGAGGAATGTTAACAGTAGAAGGAAGAGGGAGAGTAGAGAGAGGAAGAGAATATATTGCAGTAGTAACAGCAGAAACAGGAAGAGGAGGGGGGAGGTGGAAGAAGAATTAAGTACAGCGAAAAAGGAAGGAAGAGAAGAAGGAAGAGAAGGAAGGAAGAGAAGCTGAAAAACAAGAGAAGAAATTTGGAAAAAAAAAATCAAGGGTATTCTTCCCTATCTGTCCCCTCCCACCAACATCCCCTCCCACCTACCATCCCACCTACCATCACTCCCACCTACCATCCCTCTCACCTACCCTCCCTGCCAGCTACCCTCCCTCCCACCTACACTCCCTCCCACCTTCCCTCCCAGCCCATTAATTCCACCACTCCCTCCTGCCTTCTACATATGAAATATTCCTCTTAATTAAAGGCCTGAGAAGAGATCTCCTGGGAAATGTATCTCACATCCGTTAAGATCTATGTAGGGAACCAAACCCAGTGCTCAGAGGTTAAACCCAGTGCTCAGAGGTTAAACCCAGTGCTCAGAGGTTAAACCCAGTGCTCAGAGGTTAAACCCAGTGCTCAGAGGTTAAACCCAGTGCTCAGAGGTTAAACCCAGTGCTCAGAGGTTAAACCCAGTGCTCAGAGGTTAAACCCAGTGCTCAGAGGTTAAACCCAGTGCTCAGAGGCTAATCCCAGTTCTCAGAGATTAAACCCAGTGCTCAGAGGCTAAACCCAGTGCTCAGAGGTTAAACCCAGTGCTCAGAGGCTAAACCTAGTGCTCAGAGGTTAAACCCAGTGCTTAGAGATTAAACCCAGTGCTCAGAGGCTAAACCCAGTGCTCAGAGGTTAAACCCAGTGCTCAGAGGTTAAACCCAGTGCTCAGAGGCTAAACCCAGTGCTCAGAGGCTGAACCCAGTGCTCAGAGGTTAAACCCAGTACTCAGAGGCTAAACGCAGTGCTCAGAGGCTAAACCCAGTGCTCAGAGGCTAAACCCAGTGCTCAGAGGTTAAATCCAGTGCTCAGAGGCTAAACCCAGTGCTCAGAGGTTAAACCCAGTGCTCAGAGGCTAAACCCAGTGCTTAGAGATTAAACCCAGTGCTCAGAGGTTAAACTCAGTGCTCAGAGGTTAAACCCAGTGCTCAGAGGCAGGGAGGGAGATATAACACACAGGAAAGGAGATTCAAAACACAGGGAGGGAGATATAATATACAGGGAGGGAGACATAATACACAGGGAGGGAGATACAAAACACAGAGAGGGAGATATACCACACAGGGAGGTAGATATACCACACAGGGAGGGAGATATAACATACAGGAATGGAGATATACCGCACAGGAAGGGAGATATAACATACACGGTGGGAGATATAATACACAGGAAGGGAGATACACCACACAGGGAGGGAGATATACCACACAGGGAAGGAGATATAACGTACAGGAAGGGAGATATACAACACAGGGAAGGAGATATAACACAGAGGAAGGGAGATATAACAAACAGGGAGGGAGGTATAACACACAGGGAGGGAGATATACCACACAGAGAGGGAGATATACCACACATGGAAGGAGATATAACATAGAGGAAGAGAGACATGCCACACAGGGAGGGAGATATAACACACAGGGAAGGAGATATAACACAGAGGGAAGGAGATATAACACGCAGGGAGTGAGATATAACATACAGGGAGGGAAATATAATACACAAGGAGGGAGGTACGCCAAACAGGGAGGGAGATATACAACACAGGGAGGTAGATATACCACACAGGGAGGGAGATATATCACACAGAGAGGGAGATATACCACACAGGGAGGGAGACATACCACACAGGTAGGTAGATATACCACACAGGGAGGAAGATATACCACACAGGGAGGGAGATATACCGCACAGGGAGGGAGATATACCACACAGGGAGGGAGATATACCACACAGGGAAGGAGATACAACACACAGGGAGGGAGATATAACATACAGGGAGGGAGACATAATACACAGGGAGGGAGATACACCACACAGGGAGGGAGATATACCACACAGGGAGGGAGATATAACAAACTGGGAGGGAGGTATACCACCCAGGGAGGGAGATATACCTCACAGGGAGGGAGATATACCGCACAGGGAAAGAGACATACCACACAGAGAGGGAGATATAACACACAGGGAAGTAGATACAACACACAGGGAGGGAGATATAACATACAGGGAGGGAGATATAATACACAGGGAAGGAGGTACACCACACAGGTAGGGAGATATATCACACAGGGAGGGAGATGCAACACACAGGGAGGGAGATACAATACACAGGGAGGGAGATATAATACACAGGGAGGGAGATATACCACACATGGAGGGAGATATACCACACAGGGAGGGAGATATGCCACACAGGGAGGGAGATATACCACACAGGGAGAGAGATATGTCACAAAGGGAGGGAGATATACCACACAGGGAGGGAAATATATCACACAGGGGGGAGATATTCCACACAAGGAGGGAGATATACCACACAGGGAGGGAGATATACCACACAGGGAGGGAGATATACCACACAGGGAGGGAGATATACCACACAGGGAGGGAGATATACCACACAGGGAGGGAGATATACCACACAGGGAGGGAGATATACCACACAGGGAGGAACTTATACCACACAGGGAGGGAGATATACCACACAGGGAGGGAGATATGCCACACAGAGAGGGAGATATACCACACAGGGAGGGAGATATACCACACAGGGAGGGAGATATACCACACAGGGAGGGAGATATACCACACAGGGAGGGAGATATACCACACAGGGAGGGAGATATACCACACAGGGAGGGAGATATACCACACAGGGAGGGAGATATACCACACAGGGAGGGAGATATACCACACAGGGAGGGAGATATACCACACAGGGAGGGAGATATACCACACAGGGAGGGAGATATATCACACAGGGAAGGAGATATTCCACAAAAGGAGGGAGATATACTACTCAGGGAGGGAGATATACCACACAGGGAGGGATATATGCCACACAGGGAGAGAGATATACCACACAGGGAGGGAGATACACCACACAGAAAGGAAGATATACCACACAGGGAGGAAGATATACCACACAGGGAGGAAGATATACCACACAGGCAGGAAGATATACCACACAGGGAGGAAGATATACCACACAGGGAGGGAGATATACCACACAGGGAGGAAGATATACCACACAGGGAGGAAGATATACCACACAGGGAGGAAGATATACCACACAGGGAGGGAGATACACCACACAGGGAGGGAGGTATACCACACAGGGAGGGAGATATACCTCACAGGGAGGGAGATATACCGCACAGGGAGGGAGACATACCACACAGAGAGGGAGATACAACACACAGGGAAGGAGATACATCACACAGGGAGGGAGATATAACATACAGGGAGGGAGATATAATACACAGGGAAGGAGGTACACCACACAGGTAGGGAGATATATCACACAGGGAGGGAGATGCAACACACAGGGAGGGAGATACAATACACAGGGAGGGAGATATAATACACAGGGAGGGAGATATACCACACATGGAGGGAGATATACCACACAGGGAGGGAGATATGCCACACAGGGAGGGAGATATACCACACAGGGAGAGAGATATATCACAAAGGGAGGAAGATATACCACACAGGGAGGGAAATATATCACACAGGGGGGAGATATTCCACACAAGGAGGGAGATATACCACACAGGGAGGGAGATATACCACACAAGGAGGGAGATATACCACACAGGGAGAGAGATAAACCACATAGGGAGGGAGATATACCACACGGGGAGGGAGATATACCACACAGGGAGGGAGATATACCACAGAGGGAGGGAGAAATACCACACAGGGAGGAAGATATACCACACAGGGAGGAAGATATACCACACAGGGAGGGAGATATACCACACAGGGAGGGAGATATGCCACACAGAGAGGGAGATATACCACACAGGGAGGGAGATATACCACACAGGGAGGGAGATATACCACACAGGGAGGGAGATATACCACACAGGGAGGGATATATACCACACAGGGAGGGAGATATACCACACAGGGAGAGAGATATACCACACAGGGAGGGAGATATACCTCACAGGGAGGGAGATATACCATATAGGGAGGGAGATATACCACACAGGGAGGGAGATATACCACACAGGGAGGGAGATATACCACACAGGGAGGGAGATATACCACACAGGGAGGGAGATATACCACACAGGGAGGGAGATATACCACACAGGGAGGGAGATATACCACACAGGGAGGGAGATATACCACGCAGGGAGGGAGATATATCACACAGGGAGGGAGATATACCACACAGGGAGGGAGATATTCCACACAGGGAGGGAGATATACCACACAGGAAGGGAGATATACCACACAGGGAGGGAGATATATCACACAGGGAAGGAGATATTCCACAAAAGGAGGGAGATATACTACTCAGGGAGGGAGATATACCACACAGGGAGGAAGATATACCACACAGGGAGGAAGATATACCACACAGGAGGAAGATATACCACACAGGGAGGAAGATATACCACACAGGGAGGAAGATATACCACACAGGGAGGAAGATATACCACACAGGGAGGAAGATATACCACACAGGGAGGGAGATATACCACACAGGGAGGGAGATATACCACACAGGGAGGGATATATACCACACAGGGAGGGAGATATACTACACAGGGAGAGAGATATACCACACAGGGAGGGAGATATACCTCATAGGGAGGGAGATATACCATACAGGGAGGGAGATATACCACACAGGGAGGGAGATATACCATACAGGGAGGGAGATATACCACATAGGGAGGGAGATATACCACACAGGGAGGGAGATATACCACACAGGGAGGGAGATACACAACACAGGGAGGGAGATATACCACACAGGGAGGGAGATATACCACGCAGGGAGGGAGATATATCACACAGGGAGGGAGATATACCACACAGGGAGGGAGATATTCCACACAGGGAGGGAGATATACCACACAGGGAGGGAGATATAACACACAGGGAGGGAGATATATACTGCACTCTCTAGAAAGACGTAGAATTAGGGGGGATATGATTGAGGTGTATAAATGGAAGACAGGAATTAATAAAGGGGATGTAAATAGTGTGCTGAAAATATCTAGCCTAGACAGGACTCGCAGCAATGGTTTTAAGTTGGAAAAATTCAGATTCAGGAGGGATATAGGAAAGTACTGGTTTGGTAATAGAGTTGTGGATGAGTGGAACAAACTCCCAAGTACCGTTATAGAGGCCAGAACGTTGTGTAGCTTTAAAAATAGGTTGGATAAATACATGAGTAGATGTGGGTGGGTGTGAGTTGGACCTGATAGCTTGTGCTAACAGGTCGGTTGCCGTGTTCCTCCCTTAAGTCAATGTGACCTGACCTGACTAGGTTGGGTGCATTGGCTTAAGCCGGTAGGGACTTGGACCTGCCTCGCATGGGCCAGTAGGCCTTCTGCAGTGTTCCTTCGTTCTTATGTTCTTATGTTCTAGATATACCACACATGGAGGGAGATATACCACACAGGGAGGGAGATATGCCACACAGGGAGGGAGATATACCACACAGGGAGAGAGATATATCACAAAGGGAGGGATATACCACACAGGGAGGGAAATATACCACACAGGGAGGAAGATATACCACACAGGGAGGGAGATATACCACACAGGGAGGAAGATATACCACACAGGGAGGGAGATATACCACACAGGGAGGGAGATATACCACACAGGGAGGGAGATATACCACACAGGGAGGGAGATATACCACACAGGGAGGAAGATATACCACACGGAGGAAGATATACCACACAGGGAGGAAGATATACCACACAGGGAGGAAGATATACCACACAGGGAGGGAGATATACCACACAGGGAGGGAGATATACCACACAGGGAGGGAGATATACCACACAGGGAGGGAGATATACCACACAGGGAGGAAGATATACCACACAGGGAGGGAGATATACCACACAGGGAGGAAGATATACCACACAGATATACCACACAGGGAGGGAGATATACCACACAGGGAGAGATATACCACACAGGGAGGGAGATATACCACACAGGGAGGAAGATATACCTCACAGAGGAAGATATACCACACAGGGAGGGAGATATACCACACACTATACACACAGGGAGGGAGATATACCACACAGGGAGGAAGATATACCACACAGGGAGGAAGATATACCACACAGGGAGGGAGATATACCACACAGGGAGGAAGATATACCACACAGGGAGGGAGATATACCACACAGGGAGGAAGATATACCACACAGGGAGGGAGATATACCACACAGGGAGGGAGATATACCACACAGGGAGGAAGATATACCACACAGGGAGGAAGATATACCACACAGGGAGGGAGATATACCACACAGGGAGGGAGATATACCACACAGGGAGGAAGATATACCACACAGGGAGGGAGATATACCACACAGGGAGGGAGATATACCACACAGGGAGGAAGATATACCACACAGGGAGGAAGATATACCACACAGGGAGGAAGATATACCACACAGGGAGGAAGATATACCACACAGGGAGGAAGATATACCACACAGGGAGGGAGATATACCACACAGGGAGGGAGATATACCACACAGGGAGGGAGATATACCACACAGGGAGGGAGATATACCACACAGGGAGGGAGATATACCACCAGCCACATAACTGATGGAACATTCCCTACAATTTTATTATGAGATATTACGTCGTGGAGGAAGGCAAAAAAATGTTCTTCTTTCTTATGAGGAATGTTGTTAATAAGAGCAGCAGCAGCAGCAGCAGCAGCAGCAGCAGCAGCAGCAGCAGTAGCAGCAGCAGTAGCAGCAGCAGCAGCAGCAGCAGCAGCAGCAGCAGCAGCAGCAGCAGCAGCAGCAGCAGCAGCAGCAGCAGCAGCAGCAGCAGCAGCAGCAGCAGCAGCAGCAGCAGCAGCAGCAGCAGCAGCAGCAGCATAATATCCATGAAGATAGCCTTCCATAGCATGTCTCTCCATCAAGGTACCTCCTCACAACATGTCTCTCCATAAAGGTACCTCCTCACAACATGTCTCCCCATCAAGGTACCTCCTCACAGCATATCTCTCCATCAAGGTACCTCCTCACAGCATATCTCTCCATCAAGGTACCTCCTCACAGCATATCTCTCCATCAAGGTACCTCCTCACAGCATATCTCTCCATCAATGTACCCCCCTCACAACATGTCTTTCCATCAAGGTACCTCCTCACAACATGTCTCTCCATCAAGGTACCTCCTCACAACATGTCTCTCCATCAAGGTACCTCCTCACAACATGTCTCTCCATAAAGGTACCTCCTCACAACATGTCTCCCCATCAAGGTACCTCCTCACAGCATATCTCTCCATCAAGGTACCTCCTCACAGCATATCTCTCCATCAAGGTACCTCCTCACAGCATATCTCTCCATCAAGGTACCTCCTCACAACATGTCTCTCCATCAAGGTACCTCCTCACAACATGTCTCTCCATCAAGGTACCTCCTCACAGCTCCTCCAAATGAATCACTTCTCAGAATTCTGAACTGACAGGCAACCCTCTGGAAATTCGCACTGTACCATGTCATGGTACCATGTCATGGTACCATGTCATGGTACCATGTCATGGTACCATGTCATGGTACCATGTCATGGTACCATGTCATGATACCATGTCATGGTAGCATATCATATCAGCATGTCATACACAACCCGGCCAATGAAATTGCATATATCAGTTACCCAAGACATTAAAGTTAAAATGACCATTTGGCAATATAATCTAAGTATTAACATCCACTGCAACATTTAGCATTTTAAAGCATTCTCAATTTAACTCAAATTTATTTATGTTTGGTTAAAAAATCCTTAGAGTGAAAATGCCTAATCTGATAGATTTATAAATTTACTCTAACATTTACTCAAGCTGAGACTGAAGCCTCAGCTTCACAAGTTATGATTCTGATAAACATGACCAGAAAAAATGTGTTTGAAAAACCAGTGTAAGAGACATAAAATATATAATAAATGGGGAAAATATTGAGGACTCAAAATTTAGTCATAAGAGAGAACGAGAGAGAGAGAGAGAGAGAGAGAGAGAGAGAGAGAGAGAGAGAGAGAGAGAGAGAGAGAGAGAGAGAGAGAGAGAGAGAGAGAGAGAGAGAGAGAGAGACGCAGAGACCAGTCGAAAAAGAGAATTGACATATTATTTACCATAAAAGTGCTCGAAATATTACGTATGTATGCAATTAAATGCATTTCACAACACTGGCACTTAAAAAGAGGGGTGTGGGGGAGGGGGAGGGGAGGGAAGAGAGGGGAGATGAGAAGCAAGGGGAGGGGAGACAGGGAGCAAGGGGAGGGGAGACAGGGAGCAAGGGGAGGGGAGACAGGGAGCAAGGGGAGGGGAGACAGGGAGCAAGGGGAGGGGAGACAGGGAGCAAGGGGAGGGGAGACAGGGAGCAAGGGGAGGGGAGACAGGAAGCAAGGGGAGGGGAGACAGGGAGAAAGGGGACGGGAGACAGGGAGCAAGGGGAGGGGAGACAGGAAGCAAGGGGAGGAGAGACAGGGAGCAAGGGGAGGGGAGACAGGGAGCAAGGGGAGGGGAGACAGGAAGCAAGGGGAGGGGAGACAGGGAGCAAGGGGAGGGGAGACAGGGAGCAAGGGGAGGGGAGACAGGGAGCAAGAGGAGGGGAGACAGGGAGCAAGGGGAGGGGAGACAGGGGCCAAGGGAGGGGAGACAGGGACAAGGGGAGGAGAGAGGAGGGACAAGAGGAGGAGACAGGGGAGCAAGGGGAGGGGAGACAGGAAGCAATGGGAGGGGAGACAGGGAGCAAGGGGTGGGAGACAGGAAGCAAGGAGGGGAGACAGGGAGCAAGGGAGGGGAGACAGGGAGCAAGGGAGGGGAGACAGGAGCAAGGGAGGGGAGAGGGAGGGGAGGGGAGACAGGCAAGGGGAGGAGACAGGGAGCAAGGAGGGAGACAGGGAGCAAGGAGGGGAGACAGGGAGCAAGGAGGGAGACAGGAGCAAGGGAGGGGAGACAGGGAGAAGGAGGGGAAGCAGGGGACAAGGGAGGGGAGACAGGGAGCAAGGGAGGGGAGACAGGGAGCAAGGGGAGGGGAGACAGGAGCAAGGGGAGGGGAGACAGGGACAAGGGGAGGGGAAGACAGGAGCAAGGGAGGGAGACAGGGAGCAAGGGAGGGGAGACAGGGAGCAAGGGGAGGGGAGACAGGGAGCAAGAGGAGGGGAGACAGGGAGCAAGGAGGGGAGACAGGGGAGCAAGAGGAGGGGACAGGGAGCAAGGGAGGGGAGACAGGGAGCAAGGGGAGGGGAGACAGGGAGCAAGGGGAGGGGAGACAGGGGAGGGGAGGGGAGACAGGAGCAAGGGAGGGGAGACAGGGACAAGGGGAGGGGAGACAGGAGCAAGGGAGGGGAGACAGGGGGAGCAAGGGGAGGGGAGACAGGGAGCAAGTGGAGGGGAGACAGGGAGCAAGGAGGGGAGACAGGGAGCAAGGAGGGAGACAGGGAGCAAGGAGGGGAGACAGGGAGGCAAGGGGAGGAGACAGGGAGCAAGGGGAGGGGAGACAGGGAGGGCAAGGGAGGGGAGACAGGGGAGCAAGGGAAGGGAGACAGGGAGCAAGGAGGGGAGACAGGGACAAGGGAGGGGAGACAGGGGAGCAAGGAGGGGAGACAGGGAGCAAGGGGAGGGAGACAGGGAGCAAGGGGAGGGGAGACGGAGCAAGGGGAGGGGAGACAGGGAGCAAGGGGAGGGGAGACAGGGAGCAAGGGGAGGGGAGACAGGGAGCAAGGGGAGGCACACTGTTCGCACTCCCATCAAAGTTGTCACCGCTGTCAGCTGGCAAAAATATCACGAGAGAAAAAAGTAAATTATGGTAACATGTATAAAAGTGTCGTGCGATGATATTATATGTATATAACACCTCCCACACACACACACACACACACACACACACACACACACACACACACACACACACACACACACACACACACACACACACACACACACACACACACACACACATACACACACACACACATACACACACACACACACACACATACACACACACATACACGCACACATGGTGCAGGGAGAAGAGGACCTAGTAGCGATCAGTGAAGAGGCGGGGCCAGGAGCTGAGTCTTGACCCCTGCAACCACAAATAGGTGAGTACACACACACACATATACACACACACATATACACACACACATATACACATACACACATATACACACACTCGATCGAAGACCAGGCAGAACTACAAAGGGATCTGGACAGGCTGCAGATCTGGTCCAGCAATTGGCTCCTGGAGTTCAATCCCACCAAGTGCAAAGTCATGAAGATTGGGGAAAGGCAAAGAAGACCGCAGATGGAGTACAGTCTAGGGGCCAGAGACTACAAACCTCACTCAAGGAAAAAGATCTTGGGGTGAGTATAACACCAGGCACATCTCCTGAAGCGCACATCAACCAAATAACTGCTGCAGCATATGGGCGCCTAGCAAACCTCAGAACAGCATTCCGACATCTTAATAAGGAATCATTCAGGGCCCTGTACACCGTGTACGTTAGGCCCATATTGGAGTATGCGGCACCAGTTTGGAACCCACACCTAGCCAAGCACGTGAAGAAACTAGAGAAAGTGCAAAGGTTTGCAACAAGACTAGTCCCAGAGCTAAGAGGTATGTCCTACGAGGAGAGGTTAAGGGAAATCAACCTGACGACACTGGAGGACAGGAGAGATAGGGGGACATGATAACGACATACAAAATACTGAGAGGAATTGACAAGGTGGACAAAGACAGGATGTTCCAGAGATTGGACACAGTAACAAGGGGACACAGTTGGAAGTTGAAGACACAGATGAATCACAGGGATGTTAGGAAGTATTTCTTCAGCCACAGAGTAGTCAGTAAGTGGAATAGTTTGGGAAGCGATGTAGTGGAGGCAGGATCCATACATAGCTTTAAACAGAGGTATGATAAAGCTCACGGCTCAGGGAGAGTGACCTAGTAGCGATCAGTGAAGAGGCGGGGCCAGGAGCTCGGACTCGACCCCCGCAACCTTAACTAGGTGAGTACACACACATATACACACACACATTTACACACACACATATACACACACACACACACAATTGGAAGTCGAAGACTCAGATGAGTCAAAGGGATGTTAGGAAGCATTTCTTCAGTCATAGAGTTGTGTTGTCAGGAAGTGGAATAGTTTGCCACGTGATCCAGTGGAGGCAGGAACCATACATAGTTTTAAGACGAGGTATGATAAAGCTCATGGAGCAGGGAGAGGGATGACCTAGTAGCGACCGGTGAAGAGGCGGGGTTAGGAGCTGAATCTAAACCCCTGCAACCACAATTAGGTGAGTGAGTAATTAGGTTGAGTACACACACACAAACACTCACGATAACGGCTCTCTAAGCCAGGTGTTCAGTACCGTATTCTTGACTCATCAAGAACACGGTCCTGAACACCTGCTCGAAGGCTGAGGGACTGACTACCTCATCTTCTACCTCTCCAGTCTTCTGTTCTGTACTGATAAAGCCACTGGGTGGCGAAACGTCTACAGAATGAAGATACTCAGATGTTGCACATATGTCTTAACATCTTGTCGGTATTATATACGACTGGTACACAGCAGTCAGGATTCTCTCAGCTTGATATCAAGTACTGAGGAAAGAAAGGTAAACAAGGAAGGGGAAGAGGAGAAGCAATGCTACCAGAAACCATGACTTGTGAATACGGACCAATGGCACAAGTAGCAATGATATACGTTCCACTATCAGGCAGAAATTTGAGGCTAAATAAAAAAAAAAGATGATTGGCACTGCAAAGAAGAGGTAAGGAGAACTAACAAGACCAAAACAAAGATGGTAATTACGTGAGATTTGAACCATAATGGGATGGGTAACTGGGATCCAGCCAAGAGCAGGTCCAGGAGCTGCGACTCGACTTCTGCAAGCATAAATAAAAAATACAAAATAATGTTGAGTACACAGTTTGGACATACGGCATAATGATCGCAGGAAAAGCAGCAAGATGGAGGAAGGTGGATAGATACCTGAAGTCAGTACCCGACCAGCCGAGCTGTGGTTCTTACGTTAGACTACGTGCGGCCAGTAGTAACAGCCCGGTTGACGAGGCCCTGATCCACCGGGAGGCCTAATCAAGGACCGAGCCGCGGGGGCGTTGGCCCCCGGAATGACTTCAGGTAGGGAATAGGAGAGAGGAAAGTAAATAGCTACTTGCAAGGTTGAAGACCAGAATAAGTGAACAACGAGAAGAAAATGTAAGTCATTAAGAAAGCGATAGAACTAAAGTTACATAGAATGAAAGGGAAAGAGAGAGAGAGAGAGAGAGAGAGAGAGAGAGAGAGAGAGAGAGAGAGAGAGAGAGAGAGAGAGAGAGAGAGAGAGAGAGAGAGAACATGAGACTTCAGAGGCTAAGAGTAAGGTACCCAAAATATATACAGATCTGAAATAACTGTCATGGAAGATTAGAAAACAAAATAGACAAAATGATGGAGGTAAAAGGGTAATAGGAAGAAAAGGGTGAAAGATAAAAGTATATCGACCCATTTAATAAAGACGAGACGTAGTACACAAAACAGTGAAACGTCCTGATGACGACAAATTTTTCCGTATACGTATAAGAAAAGATTTGTTATTTTCAGGACTTGTTATTGTTCGAAGAATAATATATTACACTCTCTTGTTTATAGTGAACAGATCCAGGTGAGAGGAATAAGATGCGTGGGCAAAACCTGGGTATTTTGATTTCGACACGTTTCGCCAGTCAGTGGCTTTATCAGTTCAATAGAGTGGTAATTTGAAGGTGTTGAAACTAGAGACAACACAAGATGAGGCAATCAGTCCCTCAGTCTTGCTAAACTATACACAGAAGACAGTGAAAGATAAGGTAATCAGTCCCTCAGTCTCTTGTCTATATTATACAAATATTATCATGACACAGGTCCACATACTTTCATCTCTCCCCCTTTCCTTCCTATTCCTCATTTTCTCTCTACTTTCCCACCCCATTTACTGCCTCTTTCCCACCGACATTTAGCCTGAGTTTCAGGCATTTCAGACTTCAGACAGACACACACAGGCTGGGATGACCAGCTTACTCCGCCAGCGGTTGCGTGGCTGAAAAAAAAAAGCCAGTATAATATCACGCGGGTTAATTTGACCTGAATCAGTAAAAATATTGAATTATCACACGATTTCCCAAATTTATGAGCCATAGCATCTAATCCATGGTCGTAAATAATTATTATTTGGCATATAATTAAAAAGTGTCATGTCGGTGGAAAATATATATATATATATTTGTTGTAATATTTTAATTACGGCAGTAATGAGGGGTCATTAGTAGCGTCATATTTTTATTGTCAATAAAGTAACTTTAAACTACTAGTGATTGTAAACTGTAAACGGGGGGGGGGGGTAAAATGATTATAAAATGATTATTAATAATGATAATGATATTACTTATATCCCCATTAGTTAACGGTGAACTTGTAAGAGGTCATTTAAAATAATAATAATAATAATAATAATAATAATAATAATAATAATAATTAGTAATAATAATAATAATAATAATAATAATAATAATAATAATAATTAGTAATAATAATAATAATAATAATAATAATAATAATAATAATAATAATAATAATAATAATAATAATAATAATAATAACCTTTATTTCTACAAGTAGATGATTCATCTTATACAGATCATAGGTGACACACCAGGGAACGGGTGGGGTTTAAACTCATGGCATGCGAATCCTAAACCCCAATGGGTTACGCTTCCGTGAGTCAGGTCATTTAGTCAAGGCTGATCCATGTTAGGTGATAGATTTCTGGTCATGTTAGATCTTCATGTCAACAAGATTCCATTTGGACCAACAGTTAAGAGGTAATAGTGGTTGGTCTCCAGCCTCGGATCACTAGGTCAGTAGTCAGGTGATAGTGCTTGGTCTCCAGCCTCGGATCACTAGGTCAGTAGTCAGGTGATAGTGCTTGGTCTCTAGTCTCGGATCACTAGGTCAGTAGTCAGGTGATAGTGCTTGGTCTCTAGTCTCGGATCACTAGGTCAGTAGTCAGGTGATAGTGCTTGGTCTCTAGTCTCGGATCACTAGGTCAGTAGTCAGGTGATAGTGCTTGGTCTCTAGTCTCGGATCACTAGGTCAGTAGTCAGGTGATAGTGCTTGGTCTTCAGCCTCGGATCACTAGGTCAGTAGTCAGGTGATAGTGCTTGGTCTCCAGCCTCGGATCTCTGGGTGAGTAGTTAGGTGATAGTACTTGGTCTTCAGCCTCGGATCACTAGGTCAGTAGTCAGGTGATAGTGCTTGGTCTCTGGCCTAGGATCACTAGGTCAGTAGTCAGGTGATAGTGCTTGGTCTCCAACCTAGGATCACTAGGTCAGTAGTTAGGTGATAGTGCTTGGTCTCCGGCCTAGGATCACTATGTCAGTAGTCAGGTGATAGTGCTTGGTCTCCGGCCTAGGATCACTAGGTCAGTAGTCAGGTGATAGTGCTTGGTCTCCGGCCTAGGATCACTAGGTCAGTAGTCAGGTGATAGTGCTTGTTCTCCAGCCTCGGATCAAAAGGGCGATAGTCAGGTGATAGTGCTTGGTCTCCAGTCTCGGATCACTAGGTCAGTAGTCAGGTGATAGTGCTTGGTCTCCAGTCTCGGATCACTAGGTCAGTAGTCAGGTGATAGTGCTTGGTCTCCAGTCTCGGATCACTAGGTCAGTAGTCAGGTGATAGTGCTTGGTCTCCAGTCTCGGCTCACTAGGTCAGTAGTTAGGTGATAGTGCTTGGTCTCCAGTCTCGGATCACTAGGTCAGTAGTCAGGTGATAGTTCTTGGTCTCCAGTCTCGGATCACTAGGTCAGTAGTCAGGTGATAGTGCTTGGTCTCCAGTCTCGGATCACTAGGTCAGTAGTCAGGTGATAGTGCTTGGTCTCCAGTCTCGGATCACTAGGTCAGTAGTCAGGTGATAGTTCTTGGTCTCTTGCTACCTCAGTGCATTACTTGAGTCATGTACCAGACACGCTATTCTTTGTGCTTGAAAAATTCCTTCAAATGATTTTACGATGACCTGACCAGAATTAAATGTCAAAATTAAATACTGGCAGTATATACTACTTAAAAGTCAATACTGGCAGTATATACTGATTAAAAATTCAATACTGGGAGTATATACTACTTAAAAATTCAATACTGGCAGTATATACTACTTAAAATTCATACTGACAGTATATACTACTTAAAAGTCAATACTGGCAGTATATACTGATTAAAAATTCAATACTGGGAGTATATACTACTAAAAAATTCAATACTGGCAGTATATACTACTTAAAATACAATACCGGCAGTATATACTACTTAAAATACAATACCGGCAATATATACTACTTAAAATTTAATACTGGCAGTATATACTACTTAAAATACAATACCGGCAATATATACTACTTAAAATTTAATACTGGCAGTATATACAATTTAAAAATTCAATACTGGCAGTATATACGTAATTCCATTAACAAAGACACAGTGTCTGCAGTAATATATACCAGCGTATATCTTCACCGAGCTGATATTCAACATGTCTCTATTTCTGCTTTGCAAATGATTTGATTGACTTTCCAATAAACGTATCTCAATTTTTTCCAACGTAACTCCATCAACTGGACATAGACAATTTGCTTCCATATCTACATTTATGTAGTAGAGAGATTGTAATTTGTCCCAAAAATAAAGTTGCTGAAGAGTACACAATCTCCCTGGAGAGTACACAATCTCCCTGGAGAGTACACAATCTCCCTGGAGAGTACACAATCTCCCTGGAGAGTACACAATCTCCCTGGAGAGTACACAATCTCCCTGGAGAGTACACAATCTCCCTGGAGAGTACACAATCTTACTGGAGAGTACACAATCTCCCTGGAGAGTACACAATCTTACTGGAGAGTACACAATCTCTCTGGAGAGTACACAATCTTACTGGAGAGTACACAATCTCCCTGGAGAGTACACAATCTTACTGGAGAGTACACAATCTCCCTGGAGAGTACACAATCTCCCTGGGGAGTACACAATTTCCCTGGAGAGTACACAATCTCCCTGGAGAGTACACAATCTCCCTGGAGAGTACACAATTTCCCTGGAGAGTACACAATCTCTCTGGAGAGTACACAATCTCCCTGGAGAGTACACAATCTCCCTGGAGAGTACACAATCTCCCTGGAGAGTACACAATCTCCCTGGAGAGTACACAATCTCCCTGGAGAGTACACAATCTCCCTGGAGAGTACACAATCTCCCTTAAGAGTACACAATCTTACTGGAGAGTACACAATCTCCCTGGAGAGTACACAATCTTACTGGAGAGTACACAATCTCTCTGGAGAGTACACAATCTTACTGGAGAGTACACAATCTCCCTGGAGAGTACACAATCTTACTGGAGAGTACACAATCTCCCTGGAGAGTACACAATCTCCCTGGAGAGTACACAATTTCCCTGGAGAGTACACAATCTCCCTGGAGAGTACACAATCTCCCTGGAGAGTACACAATTTCCCTGGAGAGTACACAATCTCTCTGGAGAGTACACAATCTCCCTGGAAAGTACACAATCTCCCTGGAGAGTACACAATCTCCCTGGAGAGTACACAATCTCACTGGAGAGTACACAATCTCCCTGGAGAGTACACAATCTTACTGGAGAGTACACAATCTTACTGGAGAGTATACAATCTCCCTGGAGAGTACACAATCTTACTGGAGAGTACACAATCTCCCTGGAGAGTACACAATCTCCCTGGAGAGTACACAATCTCCCTGGAGAGTACACAATCTCCCTGGAGAGTGCACAATCTCCCTGGAGAGTACACAATCTTACTGGAGAGTACACAATCTCCCTGGAGAGTACACAATCTCACTGGAAAGTACACAATCTCCCTGGAGAGTGCACAATCTCCCTGGAGAGTACACAATCTCCCTGGAGAGTACACAATTTCCCTGGAGAGTACACAATCTCTCTGGAGAGTACACAATCTCCCTGGAGAGTACACAATCTCCCTGGAGAGTACACAATCTCCCTGGAGAGTACACAATCTTACTGGAGAGTACACAATCTCCCTGGAGAGTACACAATCTCACTGGAAAGTACACAATCTCCCTGGAGAGTGCACAATCTCCCTGGAGAGTACACAATCTCCCTGGAGAGTACACAATTTCCCTGGAGAGTACACAATCTCTCTGGAGAGTACACAATCTCCCTGGAGAGTACACAATCTCACTGGAGAGTACACAATCTCCCTGGAGAGTACACAATCTTACTGGAGAGTACACAATCTTACTGGAGAGTATACAATCTCCCTGGAGAGTACAAAATCTTACTGGAGAGTACACAATCTCCCTGGAGAATACACAATCTCCCTGGAGAGTACACAATCTCCCTGGAGAGTACACAATCTCCCTGGAGAGTGCACAATCTCCCTGGAGAGAACACAATCTCCTTGGAGAGTACACAATCTCCCTGGAGAGTACACAATCTTACTGGAGAGTACACAATCTCCCTGGAGAGTACACAATCTCACTGGAAAGTACACAATCTCCCTGGAGAGTGCACAATCTCCCTGGAGAGTACACAATCTCCCTGGAGAGTACATAATCTCCCTGGAGAGTACACAATCTCCCTGGAGAGTACACAGTCTCCCTGGAGAGTGCACAATCTTCCTGGAGAGTACACAATCTCCCTGGAGAGTGCACAATCTCCCTGGAGAGTACACAATCTTACTGGAGA
>NC_091360.1:8162454-8169954 GCF_038502225.1 Cherax quadricarinatus
TGCTGGTGGTGGTGTCAGAACTTATTGCTAGCGGTGGTGTCAGAACTGACTGCTGGTGGTGGTGTCAGAACTGACTGCTGGTGGTGGTGTCAGAATTGACTGCTAGTGGTGGTGTCAGAACTGACTGCTGCTGATGGTGTCAGAATTGACTGCTAGTGGTGGTGTCAGAACTGACTTCTTATACTGTTGCTGGTGTTAGAATTGCTAGTGCTGCTAGTGTCAGAACTGACTGCTGGTGGTGGTGTCAGAACTGACTGCTGCTGATGGTGTCAGAACTGACTGCTGCTGATGGTGTCAGAATTGACTGCTGCTGCTGGTGTCAGAACTGACTGCTGCTGCTGATGTCAAAACTGACTGCTGCTGCTGGTGTCAAAATTGACTGCTGCTGCTGGTGTCAGAATTGACTGCTGCTGCTGGTGTCAGAATTGACTGCTGCTGCTGTTGTCAGAACTGACTATTTATACTGTTGCTGGTGTCAGAATTGTCTATTCCTGCTGGTGTCAGAACTGACTGCTGCTACTGGTGTCAGAATTAACTGCTGCTGCTGGTGTCAGCACTGACTGCTGCTGCTGGTGTAAGAAGTGACTACTTATACTGTTGCTGGTGTCAGAATTGTCTATTCCTGTTGGTGTCAGAACTGACTGCTGCTGCTGGAGTCAGAATTAACTGCTGCTGCTGGTGTCAGAAGTGACTGCTGCTTGTGGTGTCAGAAGTGACTGCTGCTGGTGTCACAACTGACTGCTTGTGGTGGTGGTGTCAGAACTGACTGCTGCTGCTGGTGTCAGAACTGACTGCTGCTGCTGGTGTCAGAATTGACTGCTGGTGGTGGCGTCAGAACTGACTGCTGCTGCTGGTGTCAGAACTGATTCCTTATACTGTTGCTGGTGCCAGAATTGTCTATTGTTGCTGGTGTCAGAACTGACTGCTGCTGCTGGTGTCATAACTGACTGCTGCTGCTGGTGGTGTCAGAACTGACTGCTGCTCCTGGTGTCAGAATTGACTGCTGTTGCTGGTGTCAGAATTGACTGCTGCTGCTGGTGTCAGAACTGACTGCTGCTGATGGTGTCAGAACTGACTGCTGCTGCTGGTGTCAGAACTGACTGCTGCTGCTGGTGTCAGAATTGACTGCTGCTGGTGGTGTCAGAACTGACTGCTGCTGCTGGTGACAGAACTGACTACTTATACTGTTGCTGGTGTCAGAATTGTCTATTGCTGCTGGTGTCAGAATTAACTGCTGCTGCTGGTGTCAGAATTAACTGCTGCTGCTGGTGTCAGAATTAACTGCTGCTGCTGGTGTCAGAATTAACTGCTGCTGCTGGTGTCAGAAGTGACTGTTGCTGCTGGTGTCAGAACTGACTGCTTGTGGTGGTGGTGTCAGAACTGACTGCTGCTGCTGGTGTCAGAACTGACTGCTGCTGCTGGTGTCAGAATTGACTGCTGCTGCTGGTGTCAGCACTGACTGCTGCTGCTGGTGTCAGCACTGACTACTTATAATGTTGCTGGTGTCAGAATTGTCTATTGCTGCTGGTGTCAGAACTGACTGCTGTTGCTGGTGCCATAACTGACTGCTGCTGGTGGTGATGTCAGAACTGACTGCTGCTGCTGGTGTCAGAATGGACTGCTGCTGTTGGTGTCAGAACTGACTACTTATACTGTTGCTGGTGTCAGAATTGTCTATTGCTGCTGGTGTCAGAACTGACTGCTGCTGCTGGTGGCATAATTGACTGCTGCTGCTGGTGGTGTCAGAACTGACTGCTGCTGATGTTGTCAGAACTGACTGCTGCTGCTGGTGTCAGAATTGACTGCTGCTGATGGTGTCAGAATTGACTGCTGCTGACGGTGTCAGAACTGACTGCTGCTGGTGGTGTCAGATTTGACTGCTGCTGATGGTGTCAGAACTGATTGCTGCTGATGTTGTCAGAACTGACTGCTGCTGCTGGTGCTAGAATTGACCGCTGCTGCTGGTGGTGCTAGAACTGGCTACTGCTGGTGGTGGTGATGGTGCCAAAGCTGGCTACTGTTGGTGGAGGTGATGCCAGAGCTGGGTACTGCTGGTAGAGGTGATGCCAGAGCTGGGTACTGCTGCTCGTGCCAGAAATGAGTCCCTTTCCTCCGTGTCTGACAGCCGGTAATTAGAAGCTAATAATACAGTGCCAGTCAAGTTTAATGGCTCCCTCTGGCACTGAATATTCAATCGGCTCGATTACTCTCGGATAACCAGATAACTACCGGATAACCAGTCAATTAAGGTGAACCTAACCTGGAGTTTTGACTGACACTAACCGCTCCATCTATATATATCTCTATAGATATATATATATATATATATATATATATATATATATATATATATATATATATATATATATATATATATATATATATATATAAATATAGATATATCTATATATATATATATATATATATATTATCACCCGGGCCGATTCCCACCAGGGCAGGGTGGCCCGAAAAAGAAAAACTTTCACCATCATTCACTCCATCACTGTCTTGCCAGAAGGGTGCTTTACACTACAGTTTTTAAACTGCAACATTAACACCCCTCCTTCAGAGTGCAGGCACTGTACTTCCCATCTCCAGGACTCAAGTCCGGCCTGCCGGTTTCCCTGAACCCCTTCATAAATGTTACTTTGCTCACACTCCAACAGCACGTCAAGTATTAAAAACCATTTGTCTCCATTCACTCCTATCAAACACGCTCACGCATGCCTGCTGGAAGTCCAAGCCCCTCGCACAAAAAATCCTCCTTTACCCCCTCTCTCCAACCTTTCCTAGGCCGACCCCTACCCCGCCTTCCTTCCACTACAGACTGATACACTCTTGAAGTCATTCTGTTTCGCTCCATTCTCTCTACATGTCCGAACCACCTCAACAACCCTTCCTCAGCCCTCTGGACAACAGTTTTGGTAATCCCGCACCTCCTCCTAACTTCCAAACTACGAATTCTCTGCATTATATTCACACCACACATTGCCCTCAGACATGACATCTCCACTGCCTCCAGCCTTCTCCTCGGTGCAACATTCATCACCCATGCCTCACACCCATATAAGAGCGTTGGTAAAACTATACTCTCATACATTCCCCTCTTTGCCTCCAAGGACAAAGTTCTTTGTCTCCACAGACTCCTAAGTGCACCACTCACTCTTTTCCCCTCATCAATTCTATGATTCACCTCATCTTTCATAGACCCATCCGCTGACACGTCCACTCCCAAATATCTGAATACATTCACCTCCTCCATACTCTCTCCCTCCAATCTGATATTCATTCTTTCATCACCTAATCTTTTTGTTATCCTCATAACCTTACTTTTTCCTGTATTCACCTTTAATTTTCTTCTTTTGCACACCCTACCAAATTCATCCACCAATCTCTGCAACTTCTCTTCAGAATCTCCCAAGAGCACAGTGTCATCAGCAAAGAGCAGCTGTGACAACTCCCACTTTGTGTGTGATTCTTTATCTTTTAACTCCACGCCTCTTGCCAAGACCCTCGCATTTACTTCTCTTACAACCCCATCTATAAATATATTAAACAACCACGGTGACATCACACATCCTTGTCTAAGGCCTACTTTTACTGGGAAAAAATTTCCCTCTTTCCTACATACTCTAACTTGAGACTCACTATCCTCGTAAAAACTCTTCACTGCTTTCAGTAACCTACCTCCTACACCATACACTTGCAACATCTGCCACATTGCCCCCCTATCCACCCTGTCATACGCCTTTTCCAAATCCATAAATGCCACAAAGACCTCTTTAGCCTTATCTAAATACTGTTCACTTATATGTTTCACTGTAAACACCTGGTCCACACACCCCCTACCTTTCCTAAAGCCTCCTTGTTCATCTGCTATCCTATTCTCCGTCTTACTCTTAATTCTTTCAATAAAAACTCTACCATACACTTTACCAGGTATACTCAGCAGACTTATCCCCCTATAATTTTTGCACTCTCTTTTATCCCCTTTGCCTTTATACAAAGGAACTATGCATGCTCTCTGCCAATCCCTAGGTACCTTACCCTCTTCCATACATTTATTAAATAATTGCACCAACCACTCCAAAACTATATCCCCACCAGCTTTTAACATTTCTATCTTTATCCCATCAATCCCGGCTGCCTTACCCCCTTTCATTTTACCTACTGCCTCACGAACTTCCCCCACACTCACAACTGGCTCTTCCTCACTCCTACAAGATGTTATTCCTTCTTGTCCTATACACGAAATCACAGCTTCCCTATCTTCATCAACATTTAACAATTCCTCAAAATATTCCCTCCATCTTCCCAATACCTCTAACTCTCCATTTAATAACTCTCCTCTCCTATTTTTAACTGACAAATCCATTTGTTCTCTAGGCTTTCTTAACTTGTTAATCTCACTCCAAAACTTTTTCTTATTTTCAACAAAATTTGTTGATAACATCTCACCCACTCTCTCATTTGCTCTCTTTTTACATTGCTTCACCACTCTCTTAACCTCTCTCTTTTTCTCCATATACTCTTCCCTCCTTGCATCACTTCTACTTTGTAAAAACTTCTCATATGCTAACTTTTTCTCCCTTACTACTCTCTTTACATCATCATTCCACCAATCACTCTTCTTCCCTCCCGCACCCACTTTCCTGTAACCACAAACTTCTGCTGAACACTCTAACACTACATTTTTAAACCTACCCCATACCTCTTCGACCCCATTGCCTATGCTCTCATTAGCCCATCTATCCTCCAATAGCTGTTTATATCTTACCCTAACTGCCTCCTCTTTTAGTTTATAAACCTTCACCTCTCTCTTCCCTGATACTTCTATTCTCCTTGTATCCCATCTACCTTTTACTCTCAGTGTAGCTACAACTAGAAAGTGATCTGATATATCTGTGGCCCCTCTATAAACATGTACATCCTGAAGTCTACTCAACAGTCTTTTATCTACCAATACATAATCCAACAAACTACTGTCATTTCGCCCTACATCATATCTTGTATACTTATTTATCCTCTTTTTTCTTAAAATATGTATTACCTATAACTAAACCCCTTTCTATACAAAGTTCAATCAAAGGGCTCCCATTATCATTTACACCTGGCACCCCAAACTTACCTACCACACCCTCTCTAAAAGTTTCTCCTACTTTAGCATTCAGGTCCCCTACCACAATTACTCTCTCACTTGGTTCAAAGGCTCCTATACATTCACTTAACATCTCCCAAAATCTCTCTCTCTCCTCTGCATTCCTCTCTTCTCCAGGTGCATACACGCTTATTATGACCCACTTCTCGCATCCAACCTTTACTTTAATCCACATAATTCTTGAATTTACACATTCATATTCTCTTTTCTCCTTCCATAACTGATCATTCAACATTACTGCTACCCCTTCCTTTGCTCTAACTCTCTCAGATACTCCAGGTTTAATCCCATTTATTTCCCCCCACTGAAACTCCCCTACCCACTTCAGCTTTGTTTCGCTTAGGGCCAGGACATCCAACTTCTTTTCATTCATAACATCAGCAATCATCTGTTTCTTGTCATCCGCACTACATCCACGCACATTCAAGCATCCCAGTTTTATAAAGTTTTTCTTCTTCTCTTTTTTAGTAAATGTCTACAGGAGAAGGGGTTACTAGCCCATTGCTCCCGGCATTTTAGTCGCCTCATACGACACGCATGGCTTACGGAGGAAAGATTCTTTTCCACTTCCCCATGGACAATAGAAGAAATAAAGAAGAACAAGAGCTATTTAGAAAAAGGAGAAAAACCTAGATGTATGTATATATATATATGCATGTGCGTGTCTGTGAAGTGTGACCAAAGTGTAAGTAGGAGTAGCAAGATACCCCTGTTATCTAGCGTGTTTATGAGACAGAAAAAGAAAACAGCAATCCTACCATCATGCAAAGCAGTTACAGGTTTCTGTTTCACAGTCATCTGGCAGGACGGTAGTACTTCCCTGGGTGGTTGCTGTCTACCAACCTACTACCTACTACTACCTACTACTACCTACTACCTACCTACTACTATATATATATATATATATATATATATATATATATATATATATATATATATATATATATATATATATATATATATAAACACTGATCTCTGGCTGAAGGAGACTCGAACCTACGAACCTTGGAACAAGGTACGCAGTGCTTTATCAATCTATGCACAATGGACCAATACCTTGGAGTCCGGCTTGCGCTAGACTTTGATCCAAGGCAGCCAGGTTACAGCTTTTCATCTCATCCCCTGCATGCATCAGCAAGGAATTCTCAAGAGCAGGCTGGCTGCCTTGGATCAAAGTCTAGCGCAGCTGGACTCCAAAGTATTGGTCCAGTGTGGGTAGATTGGTAAAGCACTGCGTACCTTGTTCCAAGGTTCGAGCCTCCTTCAGCCAGAGATCAGTGTTTGTGTATATTTCGCCTGCTCTTGCGAATTCCTAGCATATATATATATATATATATATATATATATATATATATATATATATATATATATATATATATATATATATATATATATATATATATATATATATATATATGCAAAACAACCACTCTGAAAGAATAGAGAAATTCCAAGCGCTTTCATAAAAAGCAGTTTTGACAATAATATGAATATTTCCTTTGGTTTATATAAATTAGATCCATTTATAATTAATAGAATTTGGGAAGAATTTAATAATACACTGGACAAATAATTTTTAAATTTTCTTGGGTAGAATAGCTTGGGGGTGAGTTGTGCAAGGGACCTATCCAAGTTGGCTCGCCGCGCGTCACGTGTTTAACCGTTGTGGGATCTGATAGTGAGGTGCTGGCCGGACTCCTTATATAGCTTCCTTGACGCGGGACAATACCGGACTCATAAGAAAAGAGGAACACTGCAGTAGGTCCGCTGGTCCAACTAGACAAGTCCTCACGACATCCCACTAACAAAGTATTCTACCCAAGAAATAAGGTTTATTATTTGTCCAATGTATTATTAAACTCTAACCAAATTTCATTAATTATAAATGAATCTAATTTATATAAACCTAAGGAAATATTCATATTATTTCCAAAACTGCTTTTTATGAAACAAGATTCAATTATATTTCTGTCAACCATGGACTTGCATGATACAACTTTCTCAACTTTTTGAAAATCAATTGGATGGTTAAAATCTCTCACGTGAATAAATAGAGCATTGGAATCTTGTCCAGTTCTAATGTTATATTTATGTTGTTTTAATCTATGTTCTTATGTTCTTATGTTCTTATGTAAGGGAGAACCAACATATTTTTAGTTGAATAAGGTTGGTTGTCCCTTTTGGGTTGTAAAATGTATTTCTAGCAATTTTAAAAGTTTTATCAGTTACATTTCTCGGGTATTTCAGATCAATGGCTATTTCATAAATTTTGGATATTTCCTCATCTATGAACTCTGAACTACAAATACGTAAAGCTCTCAAAAACTTTGATGAGAAAACAG
>NC_091360.1:8172454-8217454 GCF_038502225.1 Cherax quadricarinatus
TTGGGCTATCCCAGCTTGACTGTTTGTGAGCCAGTGCTGCACTAGGGTTTGGTGCTGGAGCCGCAAGAGTCTCCCATTCGGTGATGGCACTGACATAGCTAGGGTCTTCTATTCCTGCTGAGTCACTGAGGGTGTCAGGAAGAATTTGTCTTATCAACTCGTTTGATGCAATGGAAGAGGATAGGAAAGCTGGTAGAGCAATCTGGGAGGATCTGCGTACTCCTAGCCCTCCAAGCCTGACCGGAAGTGAGGCTTGCAACCACTGTCCATCGTCAAGGGAAAGATTCAATACACTCTCTAGCATGGCCTTCAGGAGAGAGTCATATTCCTTGAGTTTTGGACTGCTGAAGGCTGGGGAGCATCTCAGAAAATAGGTAAGTTTTGGAGTTGACAGGCACCTGGTGAGTAGGTAGAAGGCATCGTGTGTGTCAATGTCTTTCATCCTGCTTTCCATCGTCCGGAGGTCTGAGACTTTTTTTCCTAGGATCAGATCGATGGCATTGGACCCAAGAGGAGCACCGAGGAGAGTGCTATTGGCTGGATCAATGGCTCGTGCTCCTGGTAAAACGGTACTAATATTCTGGATCAACTGTTGATTGGTAGAAACTATTTCACATTTGGTGGGGTTTAAAGAAAGGCCCAGGCTTTCTCCCATGTCTTTAATTTTACTGATGTCCTCCAGGAGAGATTCTGTTGTGCCAGCTAGGGTACCGTCGTCCAGGAACCAGATATTGAGCTCGCTGGAGAGTGCCTCCGTGACTTCCTTGATATACATATATAATACATATATATATATATATATATATATTTCATATATGTATATATATATATATATATATATATATATATATATATATATATATAGCAACCACCCAGGGAAGTACTACCGTCCTGCCAGATGACTGTGAAACAAAAACCTGTAACTGTTTTGCATGATGGTAGGATTGCTGGTTTCTTTTTCTGTCTCATAAACATGCTAGATAACAGGGATATCTTGCTACTCCTACTTACACTTTGGTCACACTTCATAGACACGCACATGCATATATATATATACATACATCTAGGTTTTTCTCCTTTTTCTAAATAGCTCTTGTTCTTTTTTATTTCTTCTATTGTCCATGGGGAAGTGGAAAAGAATCTTTCCTCCGTAAGCCATGCGTGTCGTATGAGGCGACTAAAATGCCGGGAGCAATGGGCTAGTAACCCCTTCTCCTGTATACATTTACTAAAAAAGAGAAGAAAAAAACTTTATAAAACTGGGATGCTTAAATGTGCGTGGATGTAGTGCGGATGACAAGAAACAGATGATTGCTGATGTTATGAATGAAAAGAAGTTGGATGTCCTGGCTCTAAGCGAAACAAAGCTGAAGGGGGTAGGAGAGTTTCAGTGGGGGGAAATAAATGGGATTAAATCTGGAGTATCTGAGAGAGTTAGAGCAAAGGAAGGGGTAGCAGTAATGTTAAATGATCAGTTATGGAAGGAGAAAAGAGAATATGAATGTGTAAATTCAAGAATTATGTGGATTAAAGTAAAGGTTGGATGCGAGAAGTGGGTCATAATAAGCGTGTATGCACCTGGAGAAGAGAGGAATGCAGAGGAGAGAGAGAGATTTTGGGAGATGTTAAGTGAATGTATAGGAGCCTTTGAACCAAGTGAGAGAGTAATTGTGGTAGGGGACCTGAATGCTAAAGTAGGAGAAACTTTTAGAGAGGGTGTGGTAGGTAAGTTTGGGATGCCAGGTGTAAATGATAATGGGAGCCCTTTGATTGAACTTTGTATAGAAAGGGGTTTAGTTATAGGTAATACATATTTTAAGAAAAAGAGGATAAATAAGTATACAAGATATGATGTAGGGCGAAATGACAGTAGTTTGTTGGATTATGTATTGGTAGATAAAAGACTGTTGAGTAGACTTCAGGATGTACATGTTTATAGAGGGGCCACAGATATATCAGATCACTTTCTAGTTGTAGCTACACTGAGAGTAAAAGGTAGATGGGATACAAGGAGAATAGAAGCATCAGGGAAGAGAGAGGTGAAGGTTTATAAACTAAAAGAGGAGGCAGTTAGGGTAAGATATAAACAGCTATTGGAGGATAGATGGGCTAATGAGAGCATAGGCAATGGGGTCGAAGAGGTATGGGGTAGGATTAAAAATGTAGTGTTAGAGTGTTCAGCAGAAGTTTGTGGTTACAGGAAAGTGGGTGCAGGAGGGAAGAGGAGCGATTGGTGGAATGATGATGTAAAGAGAGTAGTAAGGGAGAAAAAGTTAGCATATGAGAAGTTTTTACAAAGTAGAAGTGATGCAAGGAGGGAAGAGTATATGGAGAAAAAGAGAGGTTAAGAGAGTGGTGAAGCAATGTAAAAAGAGAGCAAATGAGAGAGTGGGTGAGATGTTATCAACAAATTTTGTTGAAAATAAGAAAAAGTTTTGGAGTGAGATTAACAAGTTAAGAAAGCCTAGAGAACAAATGGATTTGTCAGTTAAAAATAGGAGAGGAGAGTTATTAAATGGAGAGTTAGAGGTATTGGGAAGATGGAGGGAATATTTTGAGGAATTGTTAAATGTTGATGAAGATAGGGAAGCTGTGATTTCGTGTATAGGGCAAGGAGGAATAACATCTTGTAGGAGTGAGGAAGAGCCAGTTGTGAGTGTGGGGGAAGTTCGTGAGGCAGTAGGTAAAATGAAAGGGGGTAAGGCAGCCGGGATTGATGGGATAAAGATAGAAATGTTAAAAGCAGGTGGGGATATAGTTTTGGAGTGGTTGGTGCAATTATTTAATAAATGTATGGAAGAGGGTAAGGTACCTAGGGATTGGCAGAGAGCATGCATAGTTCCTTTGTATAAAGGCAAAGGGGATAAAAGAGAGTGCAAAAATTATAGGGGGATAAGTCTGTTGAGTGTACCTGGTAAAGTGTATGGTAGAGTTATAATTGAAAGAATTAAGAGTAAGACGGAGAATAGGATAGCAGATGAACAAGGAGGCTTTAGGAAAGGTAGGGGGTGTGTGGACCAGGTGTTTACAGTGAAACATATAAGTGAACAGTATTTAGATAAGGCTAAAGAGGTCTTTGTGGCATTTATGGATTTGGAAAAGGCGTATGACAGGGTGGATAGGGGGGCAATGTGGCAGATGTTGCAAGTGTATGGTGTAGGAGGTAGGTTACTGAAAGCAGTGAAGAGTTTTTACGAGGATAGTGAGGCTCAAGTTAGAGTATGTAGGAAAGAGGGAAATTTTTTCCCAGTAAAAGTAGGCCTTAGACAAGGATGTGTGATGTCACCGTGGTTGTTTAATATATTTATAGATGGGGCTGTAAGAGAAGTAAATGCGAGGGTCTTGGCAAGAGGCGTGGAGTTAAAAGATAAAGAATCACACACAAAGTGGGAGTTGTCACAGCTGCTCTTTGCTGATGACACTGTGCTCTTGGGAGATTCTGAAGAGAAGTTGCAGAGATTGGTGGATGAATTTGGTAGGGTGTGCAAAAGAAGAAAATTAAAGGTGAATACAGGAAAGAGTAAGGTTATGAGGATAACAAAAAGATTAGGTGATGAAAGATTGAATATCAGATTGGAGGGAGAGAGTATGGAGGAGGTGAACGTATTCAGATATTTGGGAGTGGACGTGTCAGCGGATGGGTCTATGAAAGATGAGGTGAATCATAGAATTGATGAGGGAAAAAGAGTGAGTGGTGCACTTAGGAGTCTGTGGAGACAAAGAACTTTGTCCTTGGAGGCAAAGAGGGGAATGTATGAGAGTATAGTTTTACCAACGCTCTTATATGGGTGTGAAGCGTGGGTGATGAATGTTGCAGCGAGGAGAAGGCTGGAGGCAGTGGAGATGTCATGTCTGAGGGCAATGTGTGGTGTGAATATAATGCAGAGAATTCGTAGTTTGGAAGTTAGGAGGAGGTGCGGGATTACCAAAACTGTTGTCCAGAGGGCTGAGGAAGGGTTGTTGAGGTGGTTCGGACATGTAGAGAGAATGGAGCGAAACAGAATGACTTCAAGAGTGTATCAGTCTGTAGTGGAAGGAAGGCGGGGTAGGGGTCGGCCTAGGAAAGGTTGGAGGGAGGGGGTAAAGGAGGTTTTGTGTGCGAGGGGCTTGGACTTCCAGCAGGCATGCATGAGCGTGTTTGATAGGAGTGAATGGAGACAAATGGTTTTTAATACTTGACGTGCTGTTGGAGTGTGAGCAAAGTAACATTTATGAAGGGATTCAGGGAAACCGGCAGGCCGGACTTGAGTCCTGGAGATGGGAAGTACAGTGCCTGCACTCTGAAGGAGGGGTGTTAATGTTGCAGTTTAAAAACTGTAGTGTAAAGCACCCTTCTGGCAAGACAGTGATGGAGCGAATGATGGTGAAAGTTTTTCTTTTTCGGGCCACCCTGCCTTGGTGGGAATCGGCCAGTGTGATAATAAAAAAAAAAAATATTATATACATATATATATATACATATATATATATATGCATATATATATATATATATATATATATATATATATATATATATATATATATATATATAAATATATATATATAAATATATATATATATATATATATATATATATATATATATAGACATATATATATATAAATATATATATATAAATATAGATATATATATATAAATATATATATAGAAATATATATATATATATATATATATATATATATATATATATATATATATATATATATATATATATATATATATATATATATATATATATAATATATATATATATATATATATATATATATATATACATATATATAAATATATATATATATATATATATATATATATATATATATATATATATATATATATAAATGATATATATATATATATATATATATATATATATATATATATATATATATATATATATATATATATATATATATATATATATATATATATATATATCAGGGATCACATCAGCTGTGGGAGAAGAGTTTCCTTAATAGAGTAACTTATCGTTGCTCAATTTCCTACTGATGAGGACCAGAGTTAGAGATCAAAATATATATAAAACTTTGTTGCTTCTGTCTGCATGTAGTTTCCTGACTCATCGACAAGTGCTCCATATTCTTATGAAATACATGCATAGAGGAGCACTGCAGGAGACCTACTGTACCACGCTAGGCAAGTCTTCCTCACAATTTATGGCTTGACATGCTGTTTTAGTTATGAATACGATATGGGTATCTATGTTTTGAAGATATTCAGGTGTTGTACATGTGTCTACATCAACAGTTTGTCTATACTTTATACCAGTAATGTTCTGATGGTGATGGAGTGAGATAGGTGACTTTTATGAAGGTATTCCTGGAGAGATAGTCAGACGTAAATCCTTGAGGTGGGAAGTATAGTGCCTGCACTCTGAAGGATGAGTGGGGATGTTGTAGTATTGGAGGTGGGAAGTATAGTGCTTACACTCTGAAGGATGAGTGGGGATGTTGTAGTACTGGAGGTGGGAAGTATAGTGCTTACACTCTGAAGGATGAGTGGGGATGTTGTAGTACTGGAGGTGGGAAGTATAGTGCTTACACTCTGAAGGATGAGTGGGGATGCTGCAGTACTGGAGGTGGGAAGTATAGTGCTTACACTCTGAAAGATGGGTGGGGATGCTGCAGTACTGGAGGTGGGAAGTATAGTGCTTACACTCTGAAGGATGAGTGGGGATGTTGTAGTACTGGAGGTGGGAAGTATAGTGCTTACACTCTGAAGGATGAGTGGAGATGTTTGGCAGTGCTGTTCAAACTGTGAAGTCAGAGTGCTAACAGCATGACAGTGATTGAATGAGTTGATTATGAATGTTCGGATTGTGAATGCGTTGTTAATGATTGCTTTTCGTACTTGTTGAGCTGCTCTACCTCGGTGGGAGATGTCCGGCGTGTTGAGCAATATACATTTATCTAACCTATTATTAAAAGCTATCCAAAATATTTGCCTCAATGACGCTACCTGACAGCTTATTTCTCTCGTCTTCAACTCCAAATCAGTTGGACCATATACCATATATCTCGAGTTGTTTCCAGGTTACGTATCCTCACAACTGTGTTTATATCCAGGTTGTACTTCTCTTACTGGTGTATGTATATACAAATGATTAAAATCATAACCATAATTTTTAAAGAGGTGGATGGGTAATCCAGCTGAAGGTCTCAATCAGATTACCAAAAGCTCCAGCTGTGGGTCATCATATGACTAAGACTCACGTCAGGAAACACTTGTCATGTTTCCTGACAAGGCTTACCTAACCTAACCTTTTACTGGTACACCTCTTATTAATATATATTTCCAGAGTGCCTTTTGAGAGTAACTGAGTTAGGCTTTCAATCAATTTCTCATATATTAAATTCGTAGAGCCTATATGCATAGGCTCTACGAATGTAAATCAGTATTTCTACGGGCTGAGAAAGATTAACGAAAAATTAACTGGACAAGTTATTGAAAGCAAACATTTCTCTCTCTCTCTCTCTCTCTCTCTCTCTCTCTCTCTCTCTCTCTCTCTCTCTCTCTCTCTCTCTCTCTCTCTCTCTCTCTCTCTCTCTCTCTGTTTCTCTCTCTCCACAGGGTTTTACAAGGTTAAGTTAAGGTTCCTAACGTGAGTTATAAGCAGTAAGCTGTTACCTACATCAGCTCGTTTGAAATTTCTCTCTCTCTATCTATTTATCTATTTATCTATCAAAATTCCAGCGATAATGACGAAATTACTCCAGGTGCCTGATTAGATGATTATAATTCATCGATTCCTTTGGTGGACTTGAGTGAAGAGATTACACACCAGGATCGCTGGACCAGACCAGGAGTAACCCCAGGCGCCTGCAACAAGGGCGACTGTCGAACACCGGAGAAGAGGCACGTCGACTCTACAGCAGAATTTCTTACTCCTTATTTTCTTATAATGACTTAAGAGTGATTGTAAAGGCAGACTTTAATTAAACTCCCACAGCACAATGCTGCAACCTCGTCACGATGACGAGGAGGGAACTGAAGTTGATGGGGAGATTCACACTCTGATGATGAAGTGGATCGTTTACGGTGCAGCCTATATCCATCCTTTCTACAGTAGTGGCTAGTTTATTGTGCACCCCGTATCCATTCTTATCTCCATGGGAAAGTGGAACAGAATTCTTCCTCCGTAAGCCATGCGTGTTGTAAGAGGCGACTAAAATGCCGGGAGCAAGGGGCTAGTAACCTCTTCTCCTGTATAAATTACTAAATTTAAAAAGAGAAACTTTTGTCTTTCTTTTTGGGCCACCCTGTCTCAGTGGGATACGGCCGGTTTGTTGAAAGAAGAAGAAAGTTATATATATATATATATATATATATATATATATATATATATATATATATATATATATATATATATATATATATATATATATCATACCAAGTTAAAATAACCAGCACCAGGTAAAAGCACCATTTAATTATTAGCTTCAAAACACTCTTAAAAGTTCCCCGAGGCCCCTAGAGGCACCTCGGTAATATTAGAGTCCAATGAAAGAGGATAACTGTAAGGATTGCTATAATTTTTCTTCTCTTTCTCTCCACGGAACCTGCGCGACAACTTGAGAACATCTCTTTGAATCGGCTTCAAACTTTCATTGTTGATGTATCTTAGGGAAAGACTTGAAGTGTTTTTATCTAAGGAATGGAAGGAGCTTCCTCCGCTGAAAGAGCTCTAATTTCTTGGAACAAGAGCCTTTCAGCATCAAAGCACACAGCTTCCTCACCTCACTTACGGAATGCTATTTACGATAAGGTTAGGTTAGGTAAGGTTTGTCAGGCAACAGGACAAGTGTTTCCTGACGCGGGTCTTAGTTAATATGATGACCCGCCACTGGGGATTTTGGTCATCTGAACGAGGTCGTCCACCGAAATGGTAGAATGATAGAGATAAACCCAGGAAAGAAACAAGTGTGTAGTTCAGAACTGACGAAGCTTCTCGTGGAGAAAGGCTTCCCTTAATAAATGACCTGAACTGTATGTAAGTGTCCTTTACGTGAAATGGGAGTGTCAGCGTGCGAGCCCTGGTGTTCGTAGGTGCAGTGTGTGCTGACAGCCTCGCCTCACGACCTTCCACTATCCTCCATGGGCGCCATGAACCAGGACATTAATATCACCCAACACAGGAGGCCGAGGTCGTATCACAGCAGATAATAACCGTAATATAGCAGGCTGGAGGAGGCTCTTGACGCAGCCGTTACTTCTGTCGTTGGGATTATAGCCGGACACTAAACTTCACACTCCGCTGATAAATATTGGAACCAATTGATACTGCGTATCATATTATGCAGAGCTGGCTCTCAATTTGCATATTTTAAGTCCCATGAAAGCGCAGTGATATATTTAGAAGAGTTATGGGACACCCAGCATTGTTTCGATATGAGGCGGACCCAGTGTTGCAACCTTCCTTCCAAAATGCATTTTCCGTGTAGCATATATATACTTTTTTCATCTTTATTACGCACTTCCGGCCACTGCAGGAACCGCTTGTGGTAATGCTGGTGAGACACCAAAGAAAATATACGATCAATTATCCCATTACGGACAGAGAAGCAAGTTTATCACGATAAAGAAGAGAGTTAATAGATACGTGAAGGGCTGAAATCGTCTGTAAAATGGGCAGTGATTGCCATTTAGCATATTCTCTCCTCCTTGACAACTCCTCCGCTAAGGGGAAGATGTCTTGATGGAACACTCTCCGGCGATGCAGATTTTTCGATTTTATTGCTTGGGATTCTGAAGGATGGTGTGTGTGCGTGTGCGTGTGTGTGCGTGTGTGCGTGTACTCAACTAATTGTGATTGCAGGGGTCAAGTCATAGCTCCTGGCCCCGCCTCTTCACTGGTCGTCACTAGGTCCCTGCTCCATGTATGGTACTTTCCTCCATTACCTCACTTTTCAGACTATTCCACTTCTTGACAACTCTATAACTATGTGTGTGTGTGTGTGTATGTGTGTGTGTGTGTGTACTCACCTATTTGTACTCACCTAATTGTGGTTGCAGGGGTCGAGACTCAGCTCCTGGCCCCGCCTCTTCACTGATCGCTACTGGATCCTCTCTCTCTCTGCTTCCTGAGCTTTGTCATACCTCTTCTTAAAACTATGTATGGTTCCTGCCTCCACTACTTCACTTGCTAGGCTATTCCACTTGCTGACAACTCTATGACTGAAGAAATACTTCCTAACGTCCCTGTGACTCGTCTGAGTCTTCAACTTCCAGTTGTGACCCCTTGTCCCTGTGTCCCCTCTCTGGAACATCCTATCTCTGTCCACCTTGTCTATTCCCCGCAGTATCTTGTATGTCGTTATCATGTCTCCCCTGACCCTTCTGTCCTCCAGTGTCGTCAGTCCGATTTCCCTTAACCTTTCCTAGTACGACATTCCCTTGAGCTCTGGGACTAGCCTTGTTGCAAACCTTTGTACTTTCTCTAACTTCTTGACGTGCTTGACCAGGTGTGGGTTCCAGACTGGTGCTGCATACTCCAGTATGGGCCTAACATACACAGTGTACAGTGTCTTGAACGATTCCTTATTAAGGTATCGGAACGCTATTCTCAGGTTTGCCAGGCGCCCGTATGCTGCAGCGGTTATTTGGTTGATGTGTGCCTCCGGTGATGTGCTCGGTGTTATGGTCACCCCAAGGTATTTCTCCCTGAGTGAGGTCTGTAGTCTTTGTCCACCTAGCCTATACTCTGTCTGCGGTCTTCTTTGCCCCTCCCCAATCTTCATGACTTTGCATTTGGCTGGACTGAATTCGAGAAGCCAGTTGCTGGACCACATGTCCAGCCTGTCCAGGTCTCTTTGCAGTCCTGCCTCATCCTCGTCCGATTTAATTCTTCTCATCAACTTCACGTCATCTGCGAACAGGGACACTTCAGAGTCTATTCCTTCCATCATGTCGTTCACATATATCAAAAATAGCACTGGTCCTAGAACTGACCCCTGTGGGACCCCGCTCGTAACAGGCGCCCACTGTGATACCTCTTCACGTACCATGACTCGTTGCTGCCTCCCTGTCAGGTATTCCCTTATCCATTGCAGTGCCCTCCCTTTTACGTGCGCCTGATCCTCCAGCTTCTGCACTAATCTCTTGTGGGGAACTGTGTCAAAGGCCTTCCTGCAGTCTAGGAAAACGCAATCTACCCACCCCTCTCTCTCGTGTCTTACTTCTGTTACCTTGTCATAAAACTCCAGGAGGTTTGTGATACAAGATTTGCCTTCCATGAACCCATGCTGGTTTTCATTTATAATCTTGTTCCTTTCCAGGTGTTCGACCACTCTCCTCCTGATAATCTTCTCCATGACTTTGCACACAATACATGTCAGAGACACAGGTCTGTAGTTTAGTGCCTCGTTTCTGTTTCCTTTCTTAAATATGGGGACTACATTAGCTGTCTTCCATTTCTCAGGTAGTTGCCCAGTTTCAAGGGATGTGTTGAAGATTGTGGTTAGAGGCACGCACAGCATCTCTGCTCCTTCTCTAAGGACCCATGGGGAGATGTTGTCCGGTCCCATCGCCTTTGAGGTGTCAAGGTCACTTAAGAGCTTCTTCACCTCCTCCTCAGTTGTGTGTGTGTGTGTGTGTGTGTGTGTGTGTGTGTGTGTGTGTGTGTGTGTGTGTGTGTGTCAGCCGTTATAAACCAAATATTGTGTCTAACGTGCCGGTATATAGCACCAACAATATACGTAATCGTCAATGTCCACCCAGGTAAGTAGGTACCTGGGTGCTAGTCACCTTATACCTGATGTCCCTGTTCACCTTTCAGTAAGTAGGCATCTGGGTGACAGCCGACTGTTGTGGGTGGCATCCTGGGGGAGGAGGAGGTGTCATAGCACCGATTAAACAAACCTGGGTTGTGAAATAAACTTCCTTGATACTGGTGAAGGGCTCTTGATCCAAGGAAATGTGTACAATGGTCCTCGTGAGGAATGTTATTCTAGAAATCTAGATTTTTTTATTAAAGTTCATCAAGTATTAGTCACTTTGCTATCCTGGTATCCTAGTGCTGTCCTGCTATCCTTCAGATAAGATGCTATGCTCCTTCTATCCTGGTATCCTAGTGCTGTCCTGCTATCCTTCAGATAAGATGCTATGCTCCTTCTATCCTGGTATCTTAATGCTGTCCTGCTATCCTTCAGATAAGATGCTATGCTCCTTCTATCCTGGTATCCTAATGCTGTCCTGCTATCCTTCAGATAAGATGCTATGCTCCTTCTATCCTGGTATCCTAATGCTGTCCTGCTATCCTTCAGATAAGATGCTATGCTCCTTCTATCCTGGTATCCTAGTGCTGTCCTGCTATCCTTCAGATAAGATGCTATGCTCCTTCTATCCTGGTATCCTAATGCTGTCCTGCTATCCTTCAGATAAGATGCTATGCTCCTTCTATCCTGGTATCCTAGTGTTGTCCTGCTATCCTTCAGATAAGATGCTATGCTCCTTCTATCCTGGTATCCTAATGCTGTCCTGCTATCCTTCAGATAAGATGCTATGCTCCTTCTATCCTGGTATCCTAGTGCTGTCCTGCTATCCTTCAGATAAGATGCTATGCTCCTTCTATCCTGGTATCCTAATGCTGTCCTGCTATCCTTCAGATAAGATGCTATGCTGCTTCTATCCTGGTATCCTAGTGCTGTCCTGCTATCCTTCAGATAAGATACTATGCTCCTTCTATCCTGGTATCCTAATGCTGTCCTGCTATCCTTCAGATAAGATGCTATGCTCCTTCTATCCTGGTATCCTAGTGCTGTCCTGCTATTCTTCAGATAAGATGCTATGCTCCTTCTATCCTGGTATCCTAGTGCTGCCTGCTATACTTCAGATAAGATGCTATGCTCCTTCTATCCTGGTATCCTAATGCTGTCCTGCTATCCTTCAGATAAGATGCTATGCTCCTTCTATCCTGGTATCCTAGTGCTGTCCTGCTATCCTTCAGATAAGATGCTATGCTGCTTCTATCCTGGTATCCTAGTGCTGTCCTGCTATCCTTCAGATAAGATGCTATGCTGCTTCTATCCTGGTATACTAATGCTGTCCTGCTATCCTTCAGATAAGATGCTATGCTCCTTCTATCCTGGTATCCTAATGCTGTCCTGCTATCCTTCAGATAAGATGCTATACTCCTTCTATCCTGGTATCCTAGTGCTGTCCTGCTATCCTTCAGATAAGATGCTATGCTCCTTCTATCCTGGTATCCTAATGCTGTCCTGCTATCCTTCAGATAAAATGCTATGCTCCTTCTATCCTGGTATCCTAGTGCTGTCCTGCTATCCTTCAGATAAGATGCTATGCTCCTTCTATCCTGGTATCCTAATGCTGTCCTGCTATCCTTCAGATAAGATGCTATGCTCCTTCTATCCTGGTATCTTAATGCTGTCCTGCTATCCTTCAGATAAGATGCTATGCTCCTTCTATCCTGGTATCCTAGTGCTGTTCTGCTATCCTTCAGATAAGATGCTATGCTCCTTCTATCCTGGTATCCTAGTGCTGTCCTGCTATCCTTCAGATAAGATGCTATGCTCCTTCTATCCTGGTATCCTAGTGCTGTCCTGCTATCCTTCAGATAAGATGCTATTCTCCTTCTATCCTGGTATCCTAATGCTGTCCTGCTATCCTTCAGATAAGATGCTATGCTCCTTCTATCCTGGTATCCTAGTGCTGTCCTGCTATCCTTCAGATAAGATGCTATGCTGCTTCTATCCTGGTATCCTAATGCTGTCCTGCTATCCTTCAGATAAGATGCTATGCTGCTTCTATCCTGGTATCCTAGTGCTGTCCTGCTATCCTTCAGATAAGATACTATGCTCCTTCTATCCTGGTATCCTAATGCTGTCCTGCTATCCTTCAGATAAGATGCTATGCTCCTTCTATCCTGGTATCCTAGTGCTGTCCTGCTATTCTTCAGATAAGATGCTATGCTCCTTCTATCCTGGTATCCTAGTGCTGCCTGCTATACTTCAGATAAGATGCTATGCTCCTTCTATCCTGGTATCCTAATGCTGTCCTGCTATCCTTCAGATAAGATGCTATGCTCCTTCTATCCTGGTATCCTAGTGCTGTCCTGCTATCCTTCAGATAAGATGCTATGCTGCTTCTATCCTGGTATCCTAGTGCTGTCCTGCTATCCTTCAGATAAGATGCTATGCTGCTTCTATCCTGGTATCCTAATGCTGTCCTGCTATCCTTCAGATAAGATGCTATGCTCCTTCTATCCTGGTATCCTAATGCTGTCCTGCTATCCTTCAGATAAGATGCTATACTCCTTCTATCCTGGTATCCTAGTGCTGTCCTGCTATCCTTCAGATAAGATGCTATGCTCATTCTATCCTGGTATCCTAATGCTGTCCTGCTATCCTTCAGATAAGATGCTATGCTCCTTCTATCCTGGTATCCTAGTGCTGTCCTGCTATCCTTCCGATAAGATGCTATGCTCCTTCTATCCTGGTATCCTAATGCTGTCCTGCTATCCTTCAGATAAGATGCTATGCTCCTTCTATCCTGGTATCTTAATGCTGTCCTGCTATCCTTCAGATAAGATGCTATGCTCCTTCTATCCTGGTATCCTAGTGCTGTTCTGCTATCCTTCAGATAAGATGCTATACTCCTTCTATCCTGGTATCCTAGTGCTGTCCTGCTATCCTTCAGATAAGATGCTATGCTCCTTCTATCCTGGTATCCTAGTGCTGTCCTGCTATCCTTCAGATAAGATGCTATTCTCCTTCTATCCTGGTATCCTAATGCTGTCCTGCTATCCTTCAGATAAGATGCTATGCTCCTTCTATCTTGGTATCCTAATGCTGTCCTGCTATCCTTCAGATAAGATGCTATGCTCCTTCTATCCTGGTATCCTAATGCTGTCCTGCTATCCTTCAGATAAGATGCTATGCTCCTTCTATCCTGGTATCCTAATGCTGTCCTGCTATCTTTCAGATAAGATGCTATGCTCCTTCTATCCTGGTATCCTAATGCTGTCCTGCTATCCTTCAGATAAAATGCTATGCTCCTTCTATCCTGGCATCCTAATGCTGTCCTGCTATCCTTCAGATAAAATGCTATGCTCCTTCTATCCTGGCATCCTAATGCTGTCCTGCTATCCTTCAGATAAAATGCTATGCTCCTTCCGTTCTTCTATACCAATGCTGTTCTGCTATGCTTCTGATCTAATGCTGCTGCTATGCTCATCAGCTTCTATCCTTTCCTCCTGATATCCTCATGTTCTCCTGCTGCTGTACTTTCTCCGTTATTTCTCTCCTATCCTGCTATCCTACTGGTATCCTACTTGGTTCCTCACCATTATAACCAGGGGATGCCGGAATCTATCCCACGGCCTGCGTACAGTCCTTCCGGGTACTATTTATGTACAGGGCTAGAGGATAGTAGTATAGGGGAAGAGCACACGGTGAGAGGGATTTGGATAGGGGTGGAGGGTGTAGATCTAGGTGAAACGCCCACAGGATAGATCAAAGTGGGACGCCGAGGATAGATAATGGTACTGACACTTTTGCCCACTGTGCCTGCGAAACGTTTCGACATTAATGATAATCAACTGCTGCACACCTCTCATGCCTAAACTGTGGGCTGATTTGAGGAATGAACATGATAGCGTATCTACCCTAGGAGAGAGAGAGAGAGAGAGAGAGAGAGAGAGAGAGAGAGAGAGAGAGAGAGAGAGAGAGAGAGAGAGAGAGAGAGAGAGAGAGAGAGAGAGAGAGAGATGTCAACGAGATAAAGTAATTGATCAAATGAAACAGCTGGCCCACAGATGGCTCCAACATCATCCTGTTCCCGACTTGTATGTCTCGTAACAATAAAAATGCTTTCAAATGAGCTGATGTAGGTAACAGCTCTTAGCTGGTCAATAAAGTTAGGAATCCTTAACCTGTAAATAGCTTGTCAATAAAGTTAGGGATCCTTAACCTTGTCAAACAATGTGTAAAAAAAAGAGAATAAAAAGAATAAAACTCACTAGAAAGGAAAGTTTGGGCCAAAAACCCTCCAGATAGGCCTATTATTATTACTCAAAACGTTTAATCCGTAATTATTATACGAAACTGAGGACCTATTATAATGTGCTAAAATAGGGAGAATCATACTTACCTTCTCTTTTCTCTCTCTAAAGTCAATTCTGACCCTACCTACTACTACCTTCTACTACCTACTACTTCCTACTACTACCTACTACTACCTACTACAACCTACTGCTGCCTACTACTACCTACTACTACCTACTACAACCTACTGCTACCTACTACAACCTACTGCTGCCTACTACTACCTACTGCTACCTACTACAACCTACTGCTGCCTACTACTACCTACTGCTACTGTTACTACTACTATTTCTTCCACTACTTACACTCCCTCTTCCACTACTATCTCTACTTCCTCCTACTATTTTTCTACTTCTCGTATGTATACTGGCTCTCTTACCTTCGTGTGCTGGTATGTCTTGTTAATGGTACAAGTAGGTCCGAAACGTCGGCAGAAGCTTCTCTCTCCTATGTGCGGGTTATTTTGTGTAATGATGAGTGTTGGTCATTCTTACCCAATGAATGATAAATGTTGATTATTCTCAAGTCAAGAATGATAAATGTTGATCATTCTCATATAAAGAATGATGATCATTCTCACACCAAGAATGATGAAGGTTGATCGTTTCCACATCAAGAATGATAAATGTTGATCATCCTAACATCAAGAATGATGAATGTCGATTATTAAAGCAGCACAAAACACTACAAAACACAAACTATCAAGCAAAAGAAACAGCAAAAAACACAAACTAAGAAACGAAGCAAAGACCAAGAAACAAACACCACGAAACACAAACTACCAAACGAAGCAAACACCACGAAACAAACACCACGAAACAAACACCACGAAACAAACACCACGAAACAAACACCACGAAACAAACACCACGAAACAAACACCACGAAACAAACACAACAATACAAACAGCAGAAAACATCTTTATCACAGGTGCCAGAACCGTCATCTTTGATGACCTCGTACAACAGAGCCACAGAGGGCAATTACTGAGAGGCGAATAATATCTGGTAACAGTGGCGATAACCCCTTTTGTTGAGCGGCCATAAACACGTTAAAGTTAGGGGGCAAAGGGGAGGCCAAAGGGGCATGGATAGAAGTGGGGAAGGGGGTGAAAGGAATGGAGATGGAGGGAAAGGAGAAGGGTAGGTTGGACTGAGAGGGGTAGAGTGAGGGGAATGGGCTGGACTTGGGGTGGGGGGTCAGTAAATGGGAAGGGATGGGGTTGGAATGAAAGGGAATGGGAATAAGGTGAGAGATAGATAGATAATTTGACCCAAGGAAACAGAGGAGGAGCAACTTCAATTCTTTGAATAAATAGGTATTGAAGTGTGCAGCGGAGAGAGAGGGAGAGAGAGAGAGAGAGAGAGAGAGAGAGAGAGAGAGAGAGAGAGAGAGAGAGAGAGAGAGAGAGAGAGAGAGAGAGAGAGAGAGAGAGATAGGGGGACTTACCGACGTAGAGAATCACCTTCCAGAATAGAAATGGTCTAATTTGCGACCCGCAAGGCTCCTACAATTTGTGGCTGGCGCTGGCTGAGTCTTGGGCCCGTGAACCCCCTGGTCTACGGAACCAGGAGGTATGGGAGGTAGGGATAAGGGTAAGGGGGAAGCTCTAAAGGGGTTTATGGACAAAGGGGAGAGAAAATAAGGAATGATTTACGTCACTGATTCGCGTCTAAATTCGAACGAATATTTTTTTATCTTCGTCTCCTCCAGTCAAATTATCTTTTGGATTAGCAGTTGATTTATAGTTTACTCCTAGGCTATGTGATGAAAGATAACAGGATAACAGCATTTAGTCCATGTGATTAAGGATAACAGCTCTCAGTCTATAATGAAAGATAACAGTTCTTAGTCTATAATGAAGGATAACAGTTCTTAGTGTATAATGAAGGATAACAGTTCTTAGTGTATAATGAAGGATAACAGTTCTTAGTCTATAATGAAGGATAACAGTTCTTAGTGTATAATGAAGGATAACAGCTCTTAGTGTATAATGAAGGATAACAGTTCTTAGTGTATAATGAAGGATAACAGTTCTTAGTGTATAATGAAGGATAACAGTTCTTAGTGTATAATGAAGGATAACAGTTCTTAGTCTATAATGAAGGATAACAGTTCTTAATTCAAGCGATAAAGGAGAACAGGTTATAAATTAAACCGTGAAAAAATCAACCAACAAAGCAACAAAATAGTCAGAAAAATTCGATTCTTCCCTCCCACACACCTGTCCTTAAAAACCCCAGCGACAGTGCTTCCACTAACACACAAACCTCCCTGACAAAACCCCGCGAGGATTCTCACTTGCTTTTCGTTCGTAAAAAAAAATGGGTAGAAAACTACTTTTATAAAAATCCCCCTCTCTGGTGGTTCCTTCATATGGGCCTTTTATTAAGCCTCCCTCAATCCTCCTGTGGTCCACACTCTCTTTCCACCACCAACTCAAGTGTAAAAAAAATATATGATCTCGCTGCGATTTTTTTCTCTTTTTCTCATATTGAGATTTCTTGTTCATTAATCATCACGCTTCTACCATTTCTTTTTCCCCTGCTGCTTTTTATATTTTACGTTTGTGTGGGTAGGACGTCAGATATCTTTGGGATAGACGTCAGGGTATCATGGAGAGAAGTAGAGAGTTCTTCTCAGTAGATAGTCTGAGGGGGCGTGAACTTCGAGTTCCTCTGCTGTCTGTTTTTCTATTGCACTTCCATGAACAGCCATGTGCTCCCATGCACTACCATGTACTACCGTGCATTATCATGTACTAATATGTACTCAGTATTGATTCATTATACTTTAAATGGGATGATAACCTTGCTAGGGAGGAGCAGAGGAGGCTGGACACGTCACTGGATCTTCACCTGCCCAAGACCAGTGTCAAGCCATACTTGTTGTGGTGGACACGACACCACCGTTAATACTGAAAGAGACAGAGAGGGAGAGAGAGAAAAAAAGAGAGAAAAGGGAGAGATTGATAGATAGATAGATAGATAGATAGAGATAGATAGATAGATAGATAGATAGATAGATAGATAGATAGATAGATAGATAGATAGATAGATAGAGAGAGAGAGAGAGAGAGAGAGATAATGAAAGAAAGAGATATGGGTTGATGTAGGTAACAGCTCTTAGCTTGTCAATAAAGTTATGGATCCTTAACCTAACCTTGTCAAATCCTGTATATATATATATATATATATATATATATATATATATATATATATATATATATATATATATATATATATATATATATATATAATATACATATATATATATGTATATATATATATATATATATATATATATATATATATATATATATATATATATATATATATATATATATACATATATTTAGAGAGAGAGAGAGAGAGAGAGAGAGAGAGAGAGAGACAGAGAGACAGAGAGACAGAGAGACAGAGAGATTCATAAACCCATAATATAAACAAGTTTCTACAATACTATACGTACTATAATAAGTAGTGTCACTTAAGCAATGTCTTCCTACAGTATCATGACACACCACTTGATGTAATTAATATTTTTCTCCGGTGTGAAACGGCAATATATTCTGTGGTGTAAGACGCAGTGAGCTCTCGTAAATCCTCCTTTAAAGATCGCATATATAATGCGATTTTTTTAAATAAAAATGATTGAAAAATTCCCTCAGAAATTTTAATAGCGCGTGGAAAGGTCTTCATAATACTCGGTATTCGGTCTTATATCTGCTTCCTCAGTAGAATTTATAAAAATAATTTTATTTCGATATAGGAGGAGATTTATAAGAAAGTTTACGGTATTCTTTTATGGGTTTTTCTAGTGTTGGGTGAGGTAAACTTGGGACACGCCATTAATATTGTAGCGTGAAACAAGACCACGGAACGGTTGGGGTTTGAAGCCATGGCAAGCTAGTCCTGGAACTGCAGTTTTACTACTCACTCGCCAGGGGTTTAACCCCCACCAGTTCCATGGTTTGTTTCCAATTGCGTTAATACGGTTTCGTGAGTACTGAAACGTGTTTCCAATGTTTAGTCTACCTTGTCAATATTGTCCCGGCAGAGATTTGTGAAGATATACAATGAACACGGTATCTTTATTTTAGGAAAATTTAATTGAACTCTCTTGAGTAATATTTTTTTTATAAGCATCTGCAGATCAAAAATGATTATAAAAATAACCATAAATTTTTAAAGGGGTGGAGGGGTAAGCCAGCGGAAGGCCTCGGTCAGATGACCAAAAGCTCCAGGAAACACTTGTCCTATTTCCTGACAAAACTTACCTAACCTAACCTTATAAGGATAGCGTTAGATAACTTGAAGTGTCGGGGAATCATAACACAAGGTTATCACACACGAGACAAAGAGCTACTCACTGTTATCGTGTATTTGTTGAAGGTATAGACATAAGGATTACAAAACTAATATGATCACTCATCTCTCGGAATGGTACCAGTCACCCTTAATCACTAACAAGTCTCGCTTAAATCCAACCCGTGCATTTATCTATCCTAAATTTGAAGCTACGCAAGGTTTTAGCTTCAATAACCCTAATGGGCAGACTGTTTCACTCATCGACTACCCTATTTCCAAACTAATGCTTCCAGTACTATTTCTGAACCAATTTTTCATTATCACCCACCTCCCTCACCATCACCCTAGCTCCTTCACTCTCACCCACCTCCCTCACCATCACTCTACCTCCTTCACTCTCACCCACCTCCCTCACCATCACTCTACCTCCTTCACTCTCACCTCCCTCACCATCACTCCACCTCCTTCACTCTCACCCACCTCCCTCACCATCACTCCACCTTCTTCACTCTCACCCACCTCCCTCACCATCACCCTACCTCCTTCACTCTCACCCACCTCCCTCACCATCACCCTACCTCCCTCACTCTCATCCACCTCCCTCACAATCGCTCCACCTCCTTCACTCTCACCCACCTCACTCACCATCACCCTACCTCCTTCACTATCACCCACCTCCCTCACCATCACCCTACCTCCTTCACTCTCACCCACCTCCCTCACCATCACCCTACCTCCTTCACTCTCACCCACCTCCCTCACCATCACCCTACCTCCTTCACTCTCACCCACCTCCCTCACCATCACCCTACCTCCTTCACTCTCACCCACCTCCCTCACCATCACCCTACCTCCTTCACTCTCACCCACCTCCCTCACCATCACTCCACCTCCTTCACTCTCACCCACCTCCCTCACCATCACCCTACCTCCTTCACTCTCACCCACCTCCCTCACCATCACCCTACTTCCTTCACTCTCACCCACCTCCCTCACCATCACTCCACCTCCTTCACTCTCACCCACCTCCCTCACCATCACCCTACCTCCTTCACTCTCACCCACCTCCCTCACCATCACCCTACCTCCTTCACTCTCACCCACCTCCCTTTTCAACACCTCACCTCCTTCACTATCACCCACCTCCCTCACCTTCACTACACCTTCTTCACTCTCACCCACCTCCCTCACCATCACCCTACCTCCTTCACTCTCACCCACCTCCCTCACCATCACTCTACCTCCTTCACTCTCACCCACCTCCCTCACCATCACTCCACCTCCTTCACTCTTACCCACCTCCCTCACCATCACTCCACCTCCTTCACTCTCATCCACCTCCCTTTTCATCACCTCACCTCCTTCACTCTCACTCACCTCCCTCACCATCACCCTACCTCCTTCACTCTCACCCACCTCCCTCACCATCACTCCACCTCCTTCACTCTCACCCACCTCCCTCACCATCACCCTACCTCCTTCACTCTCACCCACCTCCCTCACCATCACTCCACCTCCTTCACTCTCACCCACCTCCCTCACCATCACCCTACCTCCTTCACTCTCACCCACCTCCCTCACCATCACCCTACCTCCTTCACTCTCACCCACCTCCCTCACCATCACCCTACCTCATTCACTCTCACCCACCTCATTCACCATCACCCTACCTCCTTCACTATCACCCACCTTCCTCACCATCACCCTACCTCCTTCACTCTCACCCACCTCCCTCACCATCACTCCACCTCATTCACTCTCACCCACCTCCCTCACCATCACCCTACCTTCGTCACTCTCACTCACCTCCCTCACTATCACCCTACCTCCTTCACTCTCACCCACCTCCCTCACCATCACCCTACCTCCTTCACTCTCACCCACCTCCCTCACCATCACCCTACCTCCTTCACTCTCGCCCACCTCCCTCACCATCACTCTACCTCCTTTACTCTCACCCACCTCCCTCACCATCACTCCTCCTCCTTCACTCTCACCCACCTCCCTCACCATCACTCCACCTCCTTCACTCTCACCCACCTCCCTTTTCATCACCTCACTTCCTTCACTCTCACCCACCTCCCTCACCATCACTCCACCTCCTTCACTCTCACCCATCTCCCTCACCATCACCCTACCTCCTTCACTCTCACCCACCTCCCTCACCATCACTCCACCTTCTTCACTCTCACCCACCTCCCTCACCATCACCCTACCTCCTTCACTCTAACCCACCTCCCTCACCATCACCCTACCTCCTTCACTCTCACCCACCTCCCTCACCATCACTCCACCTCCTTCACTCTCACCCACCTCACTCACCATCACCTCACCTCCTTCACTCTCACTCACCTCCCTCACCATCACCCTACCTCCTTCACTCTCACCCACCTCCCTCACCATCACCCTACCTCCTTCACTCTAACCCACCTCCCTCACCATCACCCTACCTCCTTCACTCTCACCCACCTCCCTCACCATCACTCCACCTCCTTCACTCTCATCCACCTCCCTTTTCATCACCTCACCCTCACCTCCTTCACTATCACTCTCTCCATCACCCTACCTCCTTCACTCTCACCCACCTCCCTCACCATCACTCCACCTCATTCACTCTCACCCACCTCCCTCACCATCACCCTACCTTCGTCACTCTCACTCACCTCCCTTTATCACCTCTACCTCCTTCACTCTCACCCACCTCACCTCACCATCACCCTACCTCCTTCACTCTCACCCACCTCCCTCACCATCATCCTACCTCCTTCACTCTCTCCCACCTCCCTCACCATCACTCTACCTCCTTTACTCTCACCCACCTCCCTCACCATCACCCGACCTCCTTCACTCTCACCCACCTCCCTCACCATCACCTCACCTCCTTCACTCTCACCCACCTCCCTCACCATCACTCTACCTCCTTTACTCTCACCCACCTCCCTCACCATCACTCCACCTCCTTCACTCTCACCCACCTCCCTCACCATCACTCCACCTCCTTCACTCTCATCCACCTCCCTCACCATCACCCTACCTCCTTCACTCTATCCCACCTCCCTCACCATCACCCTACCTCCTTCACTCTCACCCACCTCCCTCACCATCACCTTACCTCCTTGACTCTCATCCACCTCCCTCACCATCACCCTACCTCCTTCACTCTCACCCACCTCCCTCACCATCACTCCACCTCCTTCACTCTCACCCACTTCCCTCACCATCACCCAACCTCCTTTACTCTCACCCACCTCCCTTTTCAACACCTCACCTCCTTCACTATCACCCACCTCCCTCAACCATCACCCTACCTCCTTCACTCTCACCCACCTCCCTCACCATCACTCCACCTCCTTCACTCTCACCCACCTCCCTCACCATCACCCTGCCTCCTTCACTCTCACCCACCTCCCTCACCATCACCCTACCTCCTTCACTCTCACCCACCTCCCTCACCATCGCTCCACCTCCTTCACTCTCACTCATCTCCCTCACCATCACCCTACCTCCTTCACTCTCACCCACCTCACTCACCATCACCCTACCTCCTTCACTATCACCCACCTCCCTCACCATCACCCTACCTCCTTCACTCTTACCCGCCTCCCTCACCATCACTCCATCTCTTGCACTCTCACCCACCTCACTCACCATCACCCTACCTCCTTCACTATCACCCACCTCCCTCACCATCACCCTACCTCCTTCACTCTCACCCACCTCCCTCACCATCACCCTACCTCCTTCGCTATCACCCACCTCCCTCACCATCACCCCACCTCCTTCACTATCACCCACCTCCCTCACCATCACTCCACCTCCTTCACTATCACCCACCTCCCTCACCATCACTCCACCTCCTTCACTATCACCCACCTCCCTCACCATCACCCTACCTCCTTCGCTATCACCCACCTCCCTCACCATCACCCTACCTCCTTCGCTATCACCCACCTCCCTCACCATCACTCCACCTCCTTCACTATCACCCACCTCCCTCACCATCATACTTAACTCCCATCAAAAAAAAAAAATCTCAAAAACACACTGAATTACAAAGAACGAACATACGGCGAAATACCTTGAAAAACCATAGAAAAATAAGTGAAGGAACAAATGAAAGAACAAGTGAAAGAACAAGTGAATGAAGGAATGAAAGAAGCAAGAAGACACATCCAGAGTGATGGTATGGAAGGAAGTTCTCTGAGCCGAGATAATATACAAATGCTGCAGGAAACATTGAAAGAGAACACTGCCTCATATAAATTTATATAAACCCAAAATTTTTAGAAATAAACAATATTTATCTTCAATCTCTCTCTCTCTCTCTCTCTCTCTCTCTCTCTCTCTCTCTCACACACACACACACATATATTTGAGGAATTGTTTGGGATAATGAGAAAGGTTTGATCCCGTGTAGCTTATATGGTATTTATCACGGTCCCCAAGACGGTCCCCAAGACGGTCCCCAAGACGGTCCCCAAGACGGTCCCCAAGACGGTCCCCAAGACGGTCCCCAAGAAAGTCTCCAACACGGTCCCCAACACGGTCCCCAACACGGTCCCCAACACGGTCCCCAACACGGTCCCCAACACGGTCCCCAACACGGTCCCCAACACGGTCCCCAACACGGCACATCGACACAAAATCCCAAGCGTCCTTGCGTTGAAAGCCAGGTCGAGTGAGTGAACTGGGTATATAATATGACGTAACAGCTTGGTATAGCTGGGTATGGGGCACATATATTGATGTATTGGCGTCGTAGAGACGTCAACACGTCATAATGGGTGGACGTCAACTGCCTCCTCATTAGGACGTCCAAATTAGCCAGTGTTTAATCAAATATTTACTTAATTAAGATGTTCCCAGAGTTGATTTCTGTAGAGGATTTTAGTAATTTTGGTGAACATCTGCGGGGATTTTAATGAGCTTCTGGGGGAATTATAGTGAGCTTCTGGGGGAATTATAGTTAGCTACTGGGGGAATTATAGTGAGCTTCTGGGGGAATTATAGTGAGCTTCTGGGGGAATTACAGTGAGCTTCTAGGGGAATTATAGTGAGCTTCTGGGGGAATTATAGTGAGCTTCTGGGGGAATTATAGTGAGCTTCTGGGGGAATTATAGTGAGCTTCTGGGGGAATTATAGTGAGCTTCTGGGGGAATTATAGTGAGCTTCTGGGGGAATTATAGTGAGCTTCTGGGGGAATTATAGTGAGCTTCTGGGGGAATTATAGTGAGCTTCTGGGGAATTATAGTGAGCTTCTGGGGGAATTACAGTGAGCTTCTGGGTTAATTATAGTGAGCTTCTGGGGGAATTATAGTGAGCTTCTGGGGGAATTATAGTGAGCTTCTGGGGGAATTACAGTGAGCTTCTGGGGGAATTATAGTGAGCTTCTGGGGGAATTATAGTGAGCTTCTGGGGGAATTATAGTGAGCTTCTGGGGGAATTATAGTGAGCTTCTGGGGGAAATATAGTTAGCTTCTGGGGGAATTATAGTGAGCTTCAGGGTTAATTATAGTGAGTTTCTGGGGGAATTATAGTTAGCTACTGGGGGAATTATAGTGAGCTTCTGGGGGAATTATAGTGAGCTTCTGGGGAATTACAGTGAGCTTCTGGGGGAATTGTAGTGAGCTTCTGGGGGAATTATAGTGAGCTTCTGGGGGAATTATAGTTAGCTACTGGGGGAATTATAGTGTGCTTCTGGGGGAATTATAGTGAGCTTCTGGGGAATTATAGTGAGCTTCTGGGGGAATTATAGTGAGCTTCTGGGGGAATTATAGTGAGCTTCTGGGGGAATTATAGTGAGCTTCTGGGGGAATTATAGTGAGCTTCTGGGGAATTATAGTGAGCTTCTGGGGGAATTATAGTGAGCTTCTGGGGGAATTATAGTGAGCTTCTGGGGGAAATATAGTTAGCTTCTGGGGGAATTATAGTGAGCTTCAGGGGGAATTATAGTGAGATTCTGGGGAATTATAGTGAGCTTCTGGGGGAATTATAGTGAGCTTCTGGGGTAATTATAGTGAGCTTCTGGGGGAATTATAGTGAGATTTTGGGGGAATTATAGTGAGCTTCTGGGGAATTATAGTGAGCTTCTGGGGGAATTATAGTGAGCTTCTGGGGGAATTATAGTGAGCTTCTGGGGGAAATATAGTTAGCTTCTGGGGGAATTATAGTGAGCTTCTGGGGGAATTATAGTGAGATTCTGGGGGAAATATAGTTAGCTTCTGGGGGAATTATAGTGAGCTTCTGGGGGAATTATAGTGAGCTTCTGGGGGAAATATAGTTAGCTTCTGGGGGAATTATAGTGAGCTTCTGGGGGAATTATAGTGAGATTCTGGGGGAAATATAGTTAGCTTCTGGGGGAATTATAGTGAGCTTCTGGGTTAATTATAGTGAGTTTCTGGGGGAATTATAGTGAGCTTCTGGGGGAATTATAGTGAGCTTCTGGGGGAATTATAGTGAGCTTCTGGGGGAAATATAGTTAGCTTCTGGGGGAATTATAGTGAGCTTCTGGGGGAATTATAGTGAGATTCTGGGGGAAATATAGTTAGCTTCTGGGGGAATTATAGTGAGCTTCTGGGTTAATTATAGTGAGTTTCTGGGGGAATTATAGTGAGCTTCTGGGGGAATTATAGTGAGCTTCTGGGGGAAATATAGTTAGCTTCTGGGGGAATTATAGTTTCTTGGGGGAATTATAGTGAGCTTCTGGGGGAATTATAGTGAGCTTCTGGGTTAATTATAGTGAGTTTCTGGGGGAATTATAGTGAGTTTCTGGGGGAATTATAGTGAGCTTCTGGGGGAATTACAGTGAGCTTCTGGGGGAATTATAGTTAGCTTCTGGGGAAATTATAGTGAGCTTCTGGGTTAATTATAGTGAGCTTCTGGGGAATTATATTGAAATTCTGAGGGAATTATAGTGAGCTTCTGGGGGAATTATAGTTAGCTTTTGGGGGAATTATATTGAGCTTCTGGGGGAATTATAGTGAACTTCTGGGGGAATTATAGTTAGCTTCTGGGGGAAATTAGAGTGAGCCTCTGGAAAAAATTATAGTGAGTTTCTGGAGTAAATTATAGTGAGTTTCTGGAGTAAATTATAGTGAGTTTCTGGGGTAAATTATAGTGACCTTCTGGGGAAACTATAATAATCTAATCTGACAGAGTAGAAACAGGATCCATACATGTTGTCTCTAGCAAATATCAGAGAACTAGGTTACGTTGATAGATCGAGGGAGCCCACGAGCTAGAACGCAACACCCACATGGTTGTGGTATGCGAAGTAGAGCAGATAATTAAGCCTAACGTCAGTGAGAGAGAGATGGACCGGGGAAGACATGATAACGACGTGAAAGATACTTAAAGAATTTGAATGAGTAGATTGCATTTGACTTCTTAAAATGAGAGGCACGAGAACGAGAACTGTGTAATTGAAAGATAGATCAAAGTTGAATGGAAAGAGTGGCATAAGTGGATGAGGGGTGGAAGATAACTTCCCTATACACAGCTCTAGGGATAGGTATGGCAAGATACAGAAAGCTGAATCCACAGATGAGACATGAGGATCTCATGAAGTATTTCTTTAGTCTCAAGGTGGATGAGAAGTGGAACGATTTGGACGAGACAGTGGTGGAGGCAAACTCAATACGCAGCTTCAAGACTTGATAAGAACCAAGAGTCCAGCAGTCAGTGATGCCGGTCAAAGTGATCTAGGAGGCGGGATCCAGGAGCTGAGTCTCGACACAGAGTACAACTCGATGTACTCACTGAGTTGTACTCTGTACAGCTCAGTGGGTTCACACACACACACACACACACACACACACACACACACACACACACACACACACACACACACACACACACACACACACATCCAGCCAAACACGTAAAGAAACTAGAGAAACTGCAAAGGTTCGCAACAAGACTAGTCCCAGAGCTAAGAGGTATGTCCTACGACGAGAGGTTAAGGGAAATCAATCTGACGACACTGGAGGACAGGAGAGATAGGGATGACATGATAACGACATATAAAATGCTGAGAGGAATTAACAAGGTGGACAAAGACAGGATGTTCCAGAGATGGGACACAGTAACAAGGGGACACAGTTGGAAGTTGAAGACACAGATGAATCACAGGGATGCTAGGAAGTACTTCTTCAGCCGCAGAGTAGTCAGAGTGGAACAGTTTGGGAAGCGATGTAGTGGAGGGAGGATCCATACACAGCTTTAAGCAGAGGTATGATAAAGCCCGTGGTTCAGGGAGAGTGATCCAGCAGCGACCAGTGAAGAGGCGGGGCTAGGAGCTATGACTCGACTGCTGCAACCACAACTAGGTGAGTACACATAGGTGAGTAGGTGAGTACACACACGCACATAGATGAGTAGGGGAGTACACACACACACACACACACACACACACACACAAATCATTGTAACATTTCACTACTTGTCTATTGTTAAGTTGACAGTCTCTTATTTCTGCTATTCTGTCTTAGAGATATATTGGTCTTGGCAGACATTGTGTTGTGACTGACAGGCGGACGTTATAACCTGCAATAACCCTTCAAGCACTCTTCAGTCGCATACAGTGCTGACTTAAATGTTGGAAGCAGCAGAAGGAGTAGAGACGTAAATATGAGGCTGTCAGTCCCTCGGTCTGGACAGAGGCAGAGGTGGTCAGTCCCTCGGTCTGGACAGAGGCAGAGGTGGTCAGTCCCTCGGTCTGGACAGAGGCAGAGGTGGTCAGTCCCTCGGTCTGGACAGAGGCAGAGGTGGTCAGTCCCTCGGTCTGGACAGAGGCAGAGGTGATCAGTCCCTCGGTCTGGACAGAGGCAGAGGTGATCAGTCCCTCGGTCTGGACAGAGGCAAAGGTGATCAGTCCCTCGGTCTGGACAGAGGCAGAGGTGATCAGTCCCTCAGCCTTAATATGGCACATCACTTACTTTTTCAGAGTAATATTCTAAACTAAATTCTTTACAATTCCGAAAGGTAAAAAAGTTGAATATAAAAATGATTCTTCCTCTAAGATAAAAATACATCAGTAAAGGTTTGAAGCCGATCTAAAAACGCATTTTTTATATATTTATCTCTAGGAACCAAGACTACAGTTGTGAAATCAAGTTGACAGTCAAGTTATGCTGTTAAAATTTCTTTGAGAAAATACAAGAGTGACGAAAGTTTGAAGAGAATCAGATTAGTAATTTTAATTTATTTAATTATGTTTGAAATCTAAAACAATTGCATTTACTCAGCCTAAGCCTACGGTAAGTCCTTTAAGGTTAGATGCTTCGGTCTTAATAGTTTCATGCTGTTCGGGTAACTCATTCTTAAGTAATCGCTCGGAAAAACCAGAACCACTAAACTGTTGATAGAATTGACAAACCACCATCCACCACCACCAGCACCACCTGCACCACCACCACTACCAGCACCATTACCACTGCCACCACCACCACCACCACCACCACCCCCTTCTCACCACCACCCCTTTCTCACCACCACTGCTTCTCCATCAATTAATTCCACCATCTTAACGAGTGAGAGAGTTAAGGCATCTGTGGTAAACAATTCTCATTAAGTGTGTCAAGTTTGGGAATATAATGCTGGAGTTTCCAGTGGTGGAATCTTGGCAGCCAGGAATTCTAACTCTCCTCTGAAGGAGAAGAAATTCCTGATGGGCAGCCCAAGTAGGTGTTGCTAGTAGTTTTATAGTGGATGAGAAATATTTTCTATCTGCTTGAAATGATATGTTTATGGGTACAGAATCAGAGGTAAGCTATTTGTGAGTCGCTTTATCTGACTTGTAACATATCTTGGCAAGTATTGATCCTTGTCTTAGGGTGCTGGTGACACTGACGCAAGTACTGATCTTTGTGGCACCCTCATGGTGACACTGACGCAAGTACTGATCTTTGTGGCACCCTCATAGTGACACTGACGCAAGTACTGATCTTTGTGGCACCCTCATAGTGACACTGACGCAAGTACTGATTTTTGTGGCACCCTCATAGTGACACTGACGCAAGTACTGATCTTTGTGGCACCCTCATGATGACACTGACGCAAGAAATGGTCTTTGTGGCACCCTCATGGTGACACTGACGCAAGTACTGATCTTTGTGGCACCCTCATGGTGACACTGACGCAAGAAATGGTCTTTGTGGCACCCTCATGGTGCCACTGACGCAAGAACTGATCTTTGTGGCACCCTCATGGTGACACTGACGCAAGTACTGATCTTTGTGGCACCCTCATGGTGACACTGACGCAAGAACTGATCTTTGTGGCACCCTCATGGTGACACTGACGCAAGTACTGATCTTTGTGGCACCCTCATGGTGACACTGACGCAAGTACTGATCTTCGTGGCAACCTCATGGTGACACTGACGCAAGTACTGATCTTCGTGGCACCCTCATGGTGACACTGACGCAAGTACTGATCTTTGTGGCACCCTCATAGTGACACTGACGCAAGTACTGATCTTTGTGGCACCCTCATGGTGACACTGACGCAAGTACTGATCTTCATGGCACCCTCATGGTGACACTGACGCAAGTACTGATCTTCGTGGCACCCTCATGGTGACACTGACGCAAGTACTGATCTTTGTGGCACCCTCATGGTGACACTGACGCAAAGTGACATTCCATTCAATCAACAAGCATTTATTAATTCTTGTAAATATTACTCTCCAGAAAAATCTATTAGGTTCAGAAAAGATAATCCACTTCTTCGTACACTTCACCTCTCCTCTTCATAGGAGTTTCAGGAGTAACAGTTAGACATTAGCTTTCAGAATTTGCTGCCGAAGCGGCTGGCTTTTATGGTGCACTCCATATCCATCCTGTGGAAAAAGCATAGGGATACATACAAGGCCTAGGAACTAGGCCTTGTATGTATCCATATGCTGGATATATATCTAAATTTATTTCTGCAGTTCACTTATCTGTTACAAGCAAATTTAGGAAATTTGCTTAATATATCTGGTATCTTATTTTCATTAATAAGATATCTTGACATGTTACATAGATAAATAGATAATTATACTGATTGTCTATCTAGTCAAGAAAGTAGGTACTAGAAATTTGTTTGTTAAAATTCTTTGCTTTTTCTTAGCTGTCATAATTTTCTTGTTTTTTTTGTTTGTTTTGCAAACTGGACGGTTTCTTTGTGGCCAGTATTCGGCAGTATGTCTTTGTGGTCAGTATCAGGCAGTGTCTCTGTGGTCAGTGTCAGGCAGTGTCTCTGTGGTCAGTATCAGGCAGTGTCTCTGTGGTCAGTATCAGGCAGTGTCTCTGTGGTCAGTATCAGGCAGTGTCTCTGGTCAGTATCAGGCAGTGTCTCTGTGGTCAGTATCAGGCAGTGTCTCTGTGGTCAGTATCAGGCAGTGTCTCTGTGGTCAGTATAGGCAGTGTCTCTGGTCAGTATAGGCAGTGTCTCTGGTCAGTATCAGGCAGTGTCTCTGTGGTCAGTATCAGGCAGTGTCTCTGGTCAGTATAAGGCAGTGTCTCTGTGGTCAGTATCAGGCAGTCTCTCTGTGGTCAGTATCAGGCAGTGCCTCTGGTCAGTATCAGGCAGTGCCTCTGGTCAGTATCAGGCAGTGCCTCTGGTCAGTATCAGGCAGTGTCTCCGGTCAGTATCAGGCAGTGTCTCTGGTCAGTATCAGGCAGTGTCTCTGTGGTCAGTATCAGGCAGTGCCTCTGGTCAGTATCAGGCAGTGCCTCTGGTCAGTATCAGGCAGTGCCTCTGGTCAGTATCAGGCAGTGTCTCCGGTCAGTATCAGGCAGTGTCTCTGGTCAGTATCAGGCAGTGTCTCTGTGGTCAGTATCAGGCAGTGTCTCTGTGGTCAGTATCAGGCAGTGTCTCTGTGGTCAGTATCAGGCAGTGCCTCTGGTCAGTATCAGGCAGTGCCTCTGGTCAGTATCAGGCAGTGTCTCTGTGGTCAGTATCAGGCAGTGTCTCTGTGGTCAGTATCAGGCAGTGTCTCTGGTCAGTATCAGGCAGTGTCTCTGTGGTCAGTATCAGGCAGTGTCTCTGTGGTCAGTATCAGGCAGTGCCTCTGGTCAGTATTAGGCAGTGCCTCTGGTCAGTATCAGGCAGTGCCTCTGGTCAGTATCAGGCAGTGCCTCTGGTCAGTATCAGGCAGTGCCTCTTGTCAGTATCAGGCAGTGCCTCTGGTCAGTATCAGGCAGTGTCTCTGTGGTCAGTATCAGGCAGTGTCTGTGGTCAGTATCAGACAGTGTCTCTGTGGTCAGTATCAGACAGTGTCTCTGTGGTCAGTATCAGGCAGTCTCTGTGGTCAGTATCAGGCAGTGTCTCTGTGGTCAGTATCAGGCAGTGTCTCTGTGGTCAGTATCAGGCAGTGTCTCTGTGGTCAGTATCAGGCAGTGTCTCTGTGGTCAGTATCAGGCAGTGTGTCTGTGGTCAGTATCAGGCAGTGCCTCTGGTCAGTATCAGGCAGTGCCTCTGGTCAGTATCAGGCACTGTCTCTGTGGTCAGTATCAGGCAGTGTCTCTGGTCAGTATCAGGCAGTGTCTCTGTGGTCAGTATCAGGCAGTGTCTCTGTGGTCAGTATCAGGCAGTGTCTCTGGTCAGTATCAGGCAGTGTCTCTGTGGTCAGTATCAGGCAGTGTCTCTGTGGTCAGTATCAGGCAGAGTGTCTGTGGTCGGTATCAGGCAGTGTCTGTGGTCAGTATCAGGCAGTGTCTGTGGTCAGTATCAGGCAGTGCCTCTGGTCAGTATCAGGCAGTGCCTCTGTGTATCAGTCAGTATCAGGCAGTGTGTCTGTGGTGGTCAGTATCAGACAGTGTCAGTATCAGGCAGTCTCTGTGGTCAGTATCAGGCAGTGCCTCTGGTCAGTATCAGGCACTGTCTCTGGGGACAGTCTCAGGCAGTGTGTCTGTGGTCAGTAGTATCAGGCAGTGTCTCAGTGTGGTCAGTATCAGGCAGTGTCTCTGGTCAGTATCAGGCAGTGTCTCTGTGGTCAGTATCAGGCAGTGTCTCTGTGGTCAGTATCAGGCAGAGTGTCTGTGGTCGGTATCAGGCAGTGTCTGTGGTCAGTATCAGACAGTGTCTGTGGTCAGTATCAGGCAGTGCCTCTGGTCAGTATCAGGCAGTGCCTCTGGTCAGTATCAGGCAGTGTCTCTGTGGTCAGTATCAGGCAGTGTCTCTGTGGTCAGTATCAGGCAGTGTCTCTGTGGTCAGTATCAGGCAGTGTCTCTGTGGTCAGTATCAGGTAGTGTCTCTGTGGTCAGTATCAGGCAATGTCTCTGTGGTCAGTATCTGGTAGTGTCTCTGTGGTCAGTATCAGGCAATGTCTCTGTGGTCAGTATCAGGCAATGTCTCTGTGGTCAGTATCAGGCAGTGTCTCTGTGGTCAGTATCAGGCAGTGTCTCTGTGGTCATGTGAAGGCTTACTCAGCCCTGTAACAACTTCACACAGTATTATCAAGGCTGGCTCCGCCTCAGGAAAATTAATGAATAGAAAAAGAAATAATAATTCACGAAGATAAACACTTTATTATTTAGTAATGCAAAGATAAACATTGAAACATGAAGGTGCATCCTACTTGAAAGAAAAATGAAAAATGAAAAAAAAATTGCCATTTGACTTCAACGCCAATATGTACAAGTAAACTGGGGTGTCTGGTTAATGTTGACACCGTTTTGTAGAAATTGTAGCCGTTAATGATGGGGGGGGGGGGTTACAGGTATTGAGTGACAACCCAACGACTAGTTCATCACAGAGTCTATAGCCTTGAATAGTCAGTCCAGATGACAGGAACGCAGGTTCTTTACCACTACAAAGATGAGGGGTAGTGTCCTGTACAATTAATCAGGTAGGTAGATCATGAAGTGACGTCCCAAGACCGGTTTCAGTCCGTCTCCTTCAACACTTCTCGTTGGTTGGCAGGTGACCCGATCTGTCATTTCAAGCTGGAAAGAGACAGGTTACCCACTGCTTAAGAAATCACTCTCCATGATAAGTGTAAGATACCTAAAAAAGGTGGTGATTATCTAAAAGTCTCATGTGGAGCTTAAAACTGAAAGGACAAAGTTTATTATTGGTCAAAAGTGAAGCTTTCAACCAATATCTACTAGAATAGGAGCAGAGGCTTTTACTTACAGTTGTGCTGGGAGCTGTGAGTCGAGTGATTACTGTTTGGCCGGAGCCCCACACGTCACCTTTCGGGGTGGGGAGAAAGCGGGGGGGAGGGGATAGCGGGAGCTAGACTGACCCTACCTTAACAAGCAGCCGGCAATCAAACTATCGTTACCATATACTCGCTCGCTGTTTCTATCTGTTGAACTTTTCCCTCACAGGTCAGTATCAGGCAGTGTCTCTGTGGTCAGTATCAGGCAGTGTCTCTGTAGGCAGCATCAGGCAGTGTCTCTGTGGTCAGTATCAGGCAGTGTCTCTGTAGTCAGCATCAGGCAGTGTCTCTGTGGTCAGTATCAGGCAGTGTCTCTGTGGTCAGTATCAGGCAGTGTCTCTGTGGTCAGTATCAGGCAGTGTCTCTGTGGTCAGTATCAGGCAGTGTCTCTGTGGTCAGTATCAGGCAGTGTCTCTGTGGTCAGTATCAGGCAGTGTCTATGTGGTCAGTATTAGGCAGTGTGTCTTTCAAATATCTTAAGATCTTTCTAAATTCTTCGTCAAAGTGTTCAAGTGGTCTACTGAACACTGGTGGAAGTCAGCGCAGGATTTAGAAACAGGATATTTCTTTATGGGAGAGCTGGACTTACGATTTTGTTGGGATTTTTAACCCCAGAGGGTTAGCCAGGAAGGATAACTCGAAAAAGTCAGTGCGTCATCGAGGACTTTCTGTCTTATTTCTATTGTGGTCTTTTAATTTTGCCCCCCAGGATGCCAGCCAGAACATTCGACTAACACCCAGGATAGCAGGTGTAAGGAAATACGCCCAATGTTCCCACCCAGCAGGGGATCGAACCACGGACACTCGGTGTGAGCGTTGTTAACCAAGCCACGGGACCTGCTGTGAAAGTGTTGCGAAATGTTTATTCTTCAGACCTCCAGCAGTGCGCTAGAATTGCATTCTTAAGGCATCAAGACCCTGATGAACTGTATGCAAGGGTTCTAAAGGAATGTAAAGAGGAGCTTAGCACACCTTTGGCTAATCTTTTCAACATATCACTACAAACTGGCATGGTGCCAGATAAGTGGAAAATGGCAAATGTGATACCTGTTTTCAAAATAGGTGACAGGTCCTTAGCTTCGAACTATAGACCAATAAGCCTAACCTCCATAGTGGGAAAATTTATGGAATCAATAATTGCCGAGGCAGTTTGCAGCCACCTTGAAAAGCATAAATTAATCAACGAATCTCAGCATGGTTTTTACAAAGGGGCGTTCCTGCCTTACGAATTTATTAACTTTTTTCACTAAGGTATTTGAGGAGGTAGATCATGGTAATGAATATGATATTGTGTATATGGACTTCAGTAAGGCTTTTGACAGGGTCCCACATCAGAGACTATTGAGGAAAATTAAAGCACATGGAATAGGAGGAGAAATTTTTTCCTGGATAGAGGCATGGTTGACAAATAGGCAGCAGAAAGTTTGCATAAATGGGGAGAAATCAGAGTGGGGAAGCGTTACGAGCGGTGTTCCACAGGGGTCAGTGTTGGGCCCCCTGCTGTTCACAATCTACATAAACGACATAGATGAGGGCATAAAGAGCGACATCGGCAAGTTTGCCGATGACACCAAAATAGGCCGTCGAATTCATTCTGACGAGGACATTCGAGCACTCCAGGAAGATTTGAATAGACTGATGCAGTGGTCGGAGAAGTGGCAGATGCAGTTTAATATAGACAAATGCAAAGTTCTAAATGTTGGACAGGACAATAACCATGCCACATATAAACTAAATAATGTAGATCTTAATATTACGGATTGCGAAAAAGATTTAGGAGTTCTGGTTAGCAGTAATCTGAAACCAAGACAACAGTGCATAAGTGTTCGCAATAAAGCTATTAGAATCCTTGGCTTCATATCAAGAAGCATAAATAATAGGAGTCCTCAGGTTGTTCTTCAACTCTATACATCCTTGGTTAGGCCTCATTTAGATTATGCTGCACAGTTTTGGTCACCGTATTACAGGATGGATATAAATTCTCTGGAAAATGTACAAAGGAGGATGACAAAGTTGATCCCATGTATCAGAAACCTTCCCTATGAGGATAGACTGAAGGCCCTGAATCTGCACTCTCTAGAAAGACGTAGAATTAGGGGGGATATGATTGAGGTGTATAAATGGAAGACAGGAATAAATAAAGGGGATGTAAATAGTGTGCTGAAAATATCTAGCCTAGACAGGACTCGCAGCAATGGTTTTAAGTTGGAAAAATTCAGATTCAGGAAGGATACAGGAAAGTACTGGTTTGGTAATAGAGTTGTGGATGAGTGGAACAAACTCCCGAGTAGTTATAGAGGCCAGAACGTTGTGTAGCTTTAAAAATAGGTTGGATAAATACATGAGTGGATGTGGGTGGGTGTGAGTTGGACCTGATAGCTTGTGCTACCAGGTCGGTTGCCGTGTTCCTCCCTTAAGTCAATGTGACCTGACCTGACTAGGTTGGGTGCATTGGCTTAAGCCGGTAGGAGACTTGGACCTGCCTCGCATGGGCCAGTAGGCCTTCTGCAGTGTTCCTTCGTTCTTATGTTCTTATGTTCTTATGTAACAACTACTACCATCATCACTACCGCTACCATTACCACCACCACCACCACCATCACCACCACCACCATCACCACCACTACCACCACCACTCAGCAGTAACAGCAGCAACACCACCACCACCACCACCAACAATAACGTTACCACCACCACTACCATCACCACCACAACCACCACCACCAACAACAACAACAACATCACCACCAACAACAACAACAATAACAACAGCACCACCACCACTACCACCATCACCACCACCAACAACAACAACAACAATATTACCACCACCACCAACAATAACAATAACATCACCACCACCACTACCACCATCAACAACAACAACAACATCACTACCACCACCACCAACAATAACAATAACAACATCACCACCACCATCAACAACAACAACATCACCACCAACAACAACAACAACAATAACAACAGCACCACCACCACTACCACCACCACCACCAACAACAACATTACTACCACCAACAACAACAACAATATTACCACCACCACCACCACCAACAATAACAATAACAACATCACCACCATCAACAACAACAACATCACCACCACCACCACCAACAATAACAATAACAACATAACCACCACCATCAACAACAACAACATCACCACCACCAACAACAATAACAATAACATCACCACCACCACTACCACCATAATCAACAACAACAACATCACCACCAATGTGGCATGCAAAGAGTACGTAATCTTTATTCGGCGCATGTACACACCCTCATTTACAGGCTATCTCCCCCAAACAGCGAACCAGGTTGCTAAGAGTTGATGATGGGGCCCCGTCGTTCAACTAGTGACCAGGTTCTAGCCAATAAGAAGATGGTTTTGGCAATCGCAGAGGTTATGTGGGTACCACTCTCCTGTCTGCCCTTGTCATTCCCATTCTAGAGCTGGTTGAAGCACGGTCTGCTATCTTGTGGCTTCTATTTCTGCCTTGCTTACCGTGGAGTGCACTATACTTATCACTGTACATAGTGTACATATTGCTGTTCTAAATTGGTGAAGGATAATATAAGTCTAAACTTTTTCTGCTGTATTTATTTTGCACCCATTGCACCCGGGATAACAGGCCATTTGGAATCCTGGGTTATAATATGGGTAGCCTGTCCGAGAGCTGGAGCTGGACTTAGAGAAACGGTGGAGCTTAGGGTGAAGCTCGTAGCAGGAACACTGTGCAGCTTGCTGTCTGGCATTGCTTTACAAATTTTGCGTGTCAGTTGCTTTATGGTCAGCCTTGCTATTGTGTGATCGTTCAACAGCTCGCTACTAGCTTGTTCGGTGTGCTAGCTTCGCTACGGTCAATCTTCTAGAACAGTGTAGCTGTCTGGCATTGCTTTACAAATTTTGCGTGTCAGTTGTTACTAGCCTGTTCGGTGTGGAGAATTTTGCAGTCGGCTTTGCTTGTATGCGTATTCTGCAATCGTACTGTGCATAGCTAAGCGTGTTCTGCAAATTAACGTGTTACGTTTGGGTATTCTGCAATCGTACTGTGCATAGTGAATAACTTATGCCACCTAGACGAGTCAGACGTCTGGTGTCGGCATATACTTTGCATAACCTACCTAAATTGTCCCTACAGCGTTGTTGGCAAATTGCTCGTTCCATTGGCATTAAATACAAACGCACTCTCACAGCTGCGCAACTGCGTTCACTGATTGCTGACAAACTTATAGAAGAAGAGATGGCACATCAGACTCCTCCCTCTACGGGAGCTAGGGCAAAAACTCCTATGTTCTCGCAGGAGGAAGAAGATACACCTACGGAGCAAAATGGTCAGTATAGTGCAGCTGGGTTGTCTCAGGGTGAATCAGCGTCGTTGGCACTTGAACTGGCAAAAATCAATCTTGAGCAAACTAGGGAACAGAGAGCATTCGCAAGGGAAGAATATGATAGGGAAAGAGAAAGGAGGCAGTTTTCGCATTCTGTAAATGATTTTAGTTTACAAAAAGCAGTACAGCTTGTTGCCCGCTTCAATGAGGCCGAACCAGAGCAATTTTTCGAAAGCTTCGAAAATCATGCTCGAGCCTTGAGGTGGCCGGAACAGCATTGGGCATCGTTGGTTCATACAGCATTATTGGGTAAGGCACAGGAATTTACGTCAGCATTAAATGACGCTGAATTTTCTGATTATCAAGTAGTGAAGACCACAGTGTTGGGAGCATATACATGTATCCCAGCCAAATATAGAAAGATTTTTAAATTAAGCAGGCGGCAGCTTGGTCAATCCCTCGTGGACTTTGTGAGACAGCAAACCAAAGCTTTTACCAGCTGGTATAAAGCAAGTGGTGTCTCTACCGTTGAGGAGCTGGTACAGCTTATTCTGATTGATAACCTGCTGGAGTCTGTGGGACCAGAGGTTCGAGTCTTTCTGCAGGATCGTGACTTAACCACTGCATTGGAGGCAGCCAGGTTGGCTGATACCTTCGAAACTAACCGCTCCTTGTCCGAGCGGTCCCGTCTCTCTTTTCAACAGCCTGGCATGAGCAGAGATCGTCAACCTTGGAGAATGAAGTGCCAACCGGAGGGAGAACGTCTACGTCAGCCAACTAAGTCACCTGGTGAGCCACGCTTCTCAACATATGGTCCACCTGCGGAGAGGAAAACTACTCATGGTGCATCTCGACAACAGTATCCAGAGAGACACCAGCCAGAACGACACCATTTGCAACGTCAGCAGGGAGTAAAGGTCTGCTTCTTCTGTAACAAAGTAGGTCACATCCGTCCCAACTGCCCCCATCAACCCCAACCCATTGGCAAAATCTCTAACATCCCTAGTAACATGTCCCCGAGAGAAGTAGAAAAAGGTATGGCCTCTTATTATTGCCAGAGTCTTATTTCCCTTCAGGAAAACTCAGAAACAACTAAAGTAAAGACCTTTAGAGATACTGGAGCATATTGCTCACTTGTAAGAGAAGGAATATTACCCCTTTCAGAGAATACTTCCTTGAATTCCTCTGTTTTATTGGAAGCATTTGGAGGAGCTATATATTCTGTTCCTTTGCATAAAATTTATGTACAGTGCAAATATTACACTGGGTACTTGACTGTAGGTGTCTCAAAAGGATTTCCCATGAAAGATGCCATGTTATTACTGGGTAATAACATTACTACTGTTAGTTCGTGTCCTGAACCTATAATGATTAATTCTTCTCCGGTGTTGGCCATAACTCGGGCAACATCCCAAGGGTTGTCTGGAGGGAATGTTGACCTATCCTTGGACGACTCCGATCTCGGAATAGCCACGTTGTTTTATGAGGCACACCGGCCGGAGCCTCGTAAATCAAGTGAACAGACCCCGATCAAGCCTTCCTATTCCCAGGTTGCAGGATTGCCAGATGTCTCTGTTTCCATGCATAGGGACTGTCCTTCCGGGAGGAACAACGAAAGGACCATTCTTTAAAATTCGCTTTTGAGGCAGCCATGGGTAAATCCTCTTTGGGTCATCCGGTCAAGTATGAAGTTAAAAACAATTATTTGATCTACACTGAGACTGGTAAGGAGATAGAGGGCCGGCAATTGTATGACAGGTTAGTGGTTCCAACAAAGTATAGACCTCAAATATTAAATATAGCTCATAAAACGTCATTAGGAGGTCACTTAGGAATTACAAAAACCTTGTATAGAATCACAAAAGAATTTTATTGGCCAAAATTAAAAAAAGATGTGAAGAATCATATTAGGTGTTGCCGAGAATGTCAGCAAGTTGGGAAACCTGGACATTCCATTAAACCTGCACCTCTCCAACCTATACCTGCTGATGGAGAACCTTTTGCAGATTTAATTATAGATTGTGTAGGTCCACTACCTAGGTAAAAGTCGGGAAATCAATATTTATTTACGATTATGGATAAAGTAACCAGATATCCTGAAGCAATTCCCATGCGTAGTATTAATACTAAAGCTATTCTCAAAGCTTTAACCAAATTCATTTCTTGTTTTGGCATTCCTAAAACTATTCAAAGTGATCAAGGTACTAACTTCACTGCCAAAGCATTTAGGGAAGTATTAACTAGGTTAGGGATAATCCACAACTTATCCACTGCCTATCATCCTCAGTCCCAAGGCGCCTTGGAAAGATTCCATCAGACATTAAAAACAATGATGAGAACTTTTTGCATGCACTTTCATACAGACTGGGATGAATCACTACCTTTGTTGCTGTTCTCAGTACGAGAGACGGTGCAAGAGTCTACAGGGTATAGTCCGTTTGAGCTGATCTTTGGGCACAATGTACGAGGTCCTCTTCGGGTGCTCAAAGAAGGATAGATGGGAGAAGACGTTAGTTCAACACTCTACAACCCGTCTTCAAGATTGCAGGTGGCACGTCAGTTAGCCAAGGCTAACCTAAAGACAGCTCAAAGTAAGATGAAACAGAGGTATGACAGAAGTGCACAATTCCGCTCCTTCCATCCAGGAGACAAGGTGTTGGTGCAGGAACCTATACCTGGCCACACCTTGAAAGCCAGATTTACGGGACCTATGCAGATTGTAAGTAGATTATCTGATGTAAATTATGCGATAGCTCCCATTGATAAGACCTCAAAAACTAAAACTTACCACATTAATCAATTAAAGTCTTTTCTTACACCAGATAAAGTCCCAGTAATGACTCTGTCCTCTACCTCTGAGGACGACTCTGACTCTTTGCACTCTATCTCTGAAATTAATATTAAACTTTCAAATTCTGTCCTCCTCAAGGATCCTAGACCTTTAATGGAGGGATTATCTGAAACGCAAGCAACAAATTTAACGGAGCTTCTACAGTCATATCCTAATATTTTTTCGGATGTGCCGAAAAAATGTACGTTAGGTTATCATGATGTAGATGTGGGAAACTCTAAACCAATTAAACTCTCCCCCTACAGAGCTAATCCTGAAAAGCAAAGGCTACTTCAGCAGGAAGTAGAATTTTTGTTAAAGCATGGTTTAGTGGAGGAGTCATCTAGTCCATGGGCTTCACCGTGCATCCTTGTGAAGAAGGCTGATGGAGGGTTTCGTATGTGTACAGACTACCGTAAGGTGAACGAGGTCACAATTACAGATGCTGACCCTCTTCCTCGTCTGGATGACGTAATTGACTTTGTGGGTAAGGCTACTTTTGTGTCCAAGTTAGATCTCCTTAAAGGCTACTATCAGGTACCTTTGACGGATAAGGCGAAGGAAATCTCTGCCTTCGTAATTCCAGGAGGTCATTATCAATACACAGTTACCCCCTTCGGAATGAAAAATTCCCCCTCTTCATTCCAGAAACTTATCCATCAGGCTATTAAAGGACTTGAAGGCACGGCAGCGTACCTAGATGATATTGTTGTGGTGTCTGATACTTAGACTTAAGGCTCTTTTTGAGACCTTTCAGAGTTCCCATTTAACAGTTAATTTATCTAAATCTTCCTTTGGCCAGGCCACTGTCACTTTTCTTGGCCATGAAGTAGGTAGTGGTAAAGTTGCACCTAAACTTGCTAAAGTTTTTGCTATTAAAGATTATCCAGTTCCTCATGATAGGAAATCTCTTCAACGTTTCCTAGGCATGATAGGATTTTACAGAAGATTCTGTAAGAATTTCTCAGATATTGTAGCCCCTCTTACCTCTCTTACCAGTCACAAAGTTCCCTTTAATTGAACCTCAGACTGTAACACTGCTTTTAAAAAAGCAAAGAGATTATTGTGTACTGCACCCATTCTCTTGTCTCCAGACTTCTCCAAAACCTTTTTCTTTACAGGTTGATGCTTGTGAGTCTGGGGTTGGGGCAGTACTATTACAAATCGGGAACAAGGAGTTGCAGCCTGTAGCATACTTTTCAGCCAAGTTCCAGCCACATCAGAGGGCTTACTCTACCATTGAAAAAGAAGCCCTCGCGTTGGTACTGGCTTTGGAGCATTTCGATGTTTATGTGGGCCAGACATCGCAGGTAGTCACAGTCTACAGTGATCACAATCCTCTAGTATATCTCCAAGCCATGAAGAACCACAAAACAAGGCTCATGCGCTGGACGCTAAGACTGCAATCATACTCACTCAGAATTAAATATATTGCCGGCAAAGAAAATATGTTGGCAGACTCTTTATCTAGAGTCTAATATTTTTATTTATTTAGGTTAGGATGTTATTTGTGGTAACCCCTTTTCACGCTCTTGTATTTTATCCCCTGGTGTGGGGTTTTTTTTTAGTGAGGGGATGCGGGCTACCGTCCGCCTGTATCTTGGACCTATGCTAGCCTGTCTGACTGCTGTCTCACTCTAAGTTTAGGGTTTGGCTTTTGGTCACGAGAAAAGCTGAGCTCTATCTAAGAGTTGGATGGTGGAGAGGAAAGGCGGTCCCATTATTTTGTGCCATGGCGGCACGGTTACCACTGGGAGGTAGCAGCCTAATCCTGAGCCTTCTCGGGGTGGGGGTGTGGCATGCAAAGTGTACGTAACCTTTATTCGGCGCATGTACACACCCTCATTTACAGGCTATCTCCCCCAACCAGCGAACCAGGTTGCTAAGAGTTGATGATGGGGCCTCGTCGTTCAACTAGTGTCCAAGTTCTAGCCAATGGTTTTGGCAATCGCAGAGGTTATGTGGGTACCACTCTCCTGTCTGCCCTTGTCATTCCCATTCTAGAGCTGGTTGAAGCACGGTCTGCTATCTTGTGGCTTCTATTTCTGCCTTGCTTACCGTGGAGTGCACTATACTTATCACTGTACATAGTGTACATATTGCTGTTCTAAATTGGTGAAGGATAATACAAGTCTAAACTTTTTCTGCTGTGTGTATTTTGCTCCCATTACACCCGGGATAACAGGCCATTTGGAATCCTGGGTTGTAATAACCACCATCAACAACAACAACATCACCACCACCACTACCACCACCATCAACAACAACATCACCACCACCACTACCACCACCATCAACAACAACATCACCACCACCACTACCACCACCATCAACAACAACAACATCACCACCACCACTACCACCACCATCAACAACAACAACATCACAACCACCACCAACAACAATAACAACATCACCACCACCACTACCACCACCATCAACAACAACAACACCACCACCACAGTTTACGTCAGACACATGAGCATGATTTACCGTATGGCAGATCTGATGCTGTATCAAATGCATCAATTCACCAATCTATTTCATTTGCAAATAGCTGAGCTTGTTGTTGGTGTTGGTGCTGGTGGTGGTGTTGGTGCTGGTGTTGGTGTTGGTGTTGGTGGTGCTGGTGGTGGTGTTGGTGGTGGTGTTGGTGGTGCTGGTGTTGGTGGTGCTGGTGTTGGTGGTGTTGGTGTTGGTGGTGGTGGTGTTGGTGCTGGTGTTGGTGTTGGTGTTGGTGTTCGTGGTGCTGGTGGTGGTGTTGGTGCTGGTGTTGGTGCTGGTGTTGGTGCTGGTGTTGGTGCTGGTGGTGGTGCTGGTGTTGGTGTTGGAGCTGGTGTTGGAGCTGGTGTTGGAGCTGGTGTTTGTGTTGGTGTTTGTGTTTGTGTTTGTGTTGGTGTTTGTGTTGGTGTTGGTGTTGATGAGGGGTGGTATCGTTGGTGGTACTGATGAGGGGTGGTCGCAGTGGTAGTGCTGGTGGCAGTGGGTGAAGACTGTGGGGTGGTAGGAGAACACTAGTACAAATATGGGTTCTAGAAAGATAGAAAGGCATTATATATATAGGCGGAGAGTGAGGTGTGACGCACGTGACCTGAGGAATGTCATAAGAACATAAGAATGAAGGAACACTGTATAAGGCCTACTGGCCCATGCGAGGCAGGTCCTTATGAAAGCAACCTCTGCCTATGATGAGGACGGGTAGACGATGAAATCATGTGACTCCTGTGTTGTTGGGTTGGTGGTGCTTAAGTATCATGTATGCCAATGTTTTTGAAATTTTGTAGCTTCCAGTGTTGCGTTCTATAGTGTCGGTGACGGCGATTAGTGAGGCTTCTAGGCACCGTCGGCGTCTGAGGTCTGGTTCGGTGAGAACGAGTTGTGCCTCATTCCAGTTCATCAAATGTCCCGTGGAGTCTCTGTGGAGGACACAGGCGTACCTTACATCGTCTCTGTTAGAGGCATTTCGATGCTCATTCAAGCGGACTGCAAGATCTCTGCCTGTCTCGCCATCGTCTACCCGTCCTCATCATAGGCAGAGGTTGTTTTGATAAGGACTTGCCTCGCATGGGCCAGTAGGCCTTATACAGTGTTCCTTCATTCTTATGTTCTTATGACATTCCTCAGGTCACGTGCGTCACACCTCACTCTCCGCCTATATATATAATGCCTTTCTACCTCTGTATGTTAGAAGTGATCAAGGTCCCAGGACCGAAACGTTTTCTAATAAATATGTCGTAGTGTTTGCTTACGTGTCTTTCTTAACCATATATATATATATATATATATATATAATATATATATATATGTATATATATATATATATATTATATATATATATATATATATATATATATTATATATATACACATATATATATATGTATATATATATGTGTATATATGTATATATATATGTATATATATATATATATATATGTATATATATATGTATATATATATATATATATATGTATATATATATATAATGTATATATATGTATATATATATATATATAATGTATATATATGTATATATATATATATATAATGTATATATATGTATATATATATATATATAATGTATATATATGTATATATATATATATATATAATGTATATATATGTATATATATATATAATGTATATATATGTATATATATATATATATATATGTATATATATATATATATATATATATATATATATATATAAACACTGATCTCTGGCTGAAGGAGACTCGAACCTACGAACCTTAGGACAAGGTACGCAGTGC
>NC_091360.1:8227454-8253146 GCF_038502225.1 Cherax quadricarinatus
ACATAGACAAAAACACCCGGCACACTTTTGTATCATCATTTGCAGATGACACTAAAATAAGCATGAAAGTCACTACGGTAGAGGACACTGAAAAAACTACAGGAAGACATAAACAGGGTTTTCCAGTGGACAGTGGAGAACAACATGACGTTCAATGGTGATAAGTTACAGCTGCTTAGGTATGGAAAGAATGAAGAATTCAAAAGAAACACTGTATACAAAACTGAAGAGGGTCACCAAATAGAACGTAAGGAACACGTAAAAGACCTGGGAATAATTATGTCAGCGGACCTTTCTTTTAAAGATCATAACAAGACAAAGATCACGACGGCCAGGAAGATGACGGAGTGGGTATTAAGAACTTTCAAAACAAGGGAAATAATGCTAATGGTGACACTCTTCAAATCGCTAGTGCTCCCTCACTTACAATATTGCTCAGTGCTGACGGCCCCGTTCAAAGCAGGAGAAATATCGGAGCTGGAACAAATACAGAGATCGTTTACGGCTCACATTGAGCCTGTAAAGCATCTAAACTACTGGGAACGCCTGCAAGTCTTGAACATGTATTCACTGGAGGGGAGGAGAGAGAGATACATGATAATATATATATATATTATATATATATATATATATATATATATATATATATATATATCTATATATATATAAATATATATATATTTCAGCTGGGTATAGCAAGGAATCAATGCTTCTCTTTGGAGAGCATGAAATCACATCATCGGAGGGTGTCCAACAAGGAGATCCTCTTGCACCATTTCTCTTCTGTATTGCAGTTAGGGAAATCACAGTCAGACTGACCAGCGAGCTAAACATCTGGTTCCTAGATGATGGCACACTAGCAGGTACAAAGGAGTCCCTCCTACATGACCTTACACAGGTAATGACACGGGGACAGGAAATGGGTCTCATCCTGAATCCATCCAAATGTGAAATCATCTCAGTCAGTCAACAAGTGATAAATGCAGTGAGATCAAAACTACCAGGAGCAGCAGTCATTGCCCCCACAAATAGTGTCTTGCTAGGAGCACCTCTGGGAAGCAATGCCATTGACACAATTCTCAGGAAGAAATTGGAAGAGTTAAGGAGAATGGAACAACGAATAGGCAATCTGGACACCCACGATGCCTTGTACCTTCTCACAAAGTGCTTGAGTCTGCCCAGGTTGACATATTTCCTAAGATGTGCACCTTCATATGATAACCCTATACTGCACGAATATGACAGTATTCTGAGGCAGATTTTTACGAAAGTACTTAACCTTACTCTAGAAGACGGGCAGTGGAACCAAGCTACACTTCCAGTCAGACTAGGAGGCATTGGTGTCCGCAAGTCATCACAGATTGCGTTACCTGCTTTTCCGTCCTCGTGTATTGCATCCAGAGAGCTTGTAGCAGCGATTCTCCCTGAACATCTTAGGGACAAGATTGGAGCCCAGGACCAAAAATTCATTGACGGAGCAATGATCTGGGATAATCTAACGGGCTCAGAAACCAGACCTGCTCCCCCCAACAACTACAAACAATCGCACTGGGATGGTCCAATAGTGGAAAATATAGCCTCAACGATGCTTCAGAGTGTGTCAGGGAAGGATAGAGCCCGCCTGCTGGCAGTGAGAGCCCCTCATGCTGGGGACTTTCTGTTGGCTGTTCCCAACTCCAGCCTTGGCACACGCCTCGACCCACAGACCATCCGCATCGGTGTTGCCCTTCGACTTGCCGCCCCTATTCTCGCCGAACACAGGTGTATTTGTGGCAGTGAAGCAGCAGACCGATTCGGGTACCATGGTCTTGTGTGCCGTAAATCCGAGGGAAAGATTGCAAGACATGAGGAGGTTAATAACATTATCAAGAGGAGCCTCACAACAGCTGGATGCCCAGCAGTAAGGGAGCCACCCCAACTATGCAGATCTGATGGCAGCCAGAAGCGTCCAGATGGTATCACCCTTCAAGCCTGGACAGATGGGAAGCAGGTGGTGTGGGACTATACATGTGCATCTACCTTGGCTGATACCTATCTCCAATACACCAGGGAGGAAGGAGGGGCAGCTGCCAGCTTTAGGGAGTCCCAAAAGTCTAGAAAATATGGAGAACTTGCCCATCATTATATGTTTGTTCCCATAGGCTCAGAGACCCTTGGCTCATGGGGAAAGAGTGCATCTAATTTCCTTAAGGAGCTGGGAAAAAGACTCATCAGGGTAACTAGGGATCCCAGGGCAGCTAGTTTTCTGTTCCAGCGGCTCAGTGCGGCTGTTCAAAGGGGTAATGCATGCTGCATTTTGGGCACACGCCCCAGCTCTGAGGAGCTGGATGAGATTTTCGCCTTATAATCGGTGATACACACGTAACAACATGTACCGTATATGCCACCTTTATATCAACAATGTATCTCTTAAATCTTCTGTGCCATATTATGTAATAAAATATTCCTATTGGTATATATATATATATATATATATATATATATATATATATATATATATATATATATATATATATATATATATATATATATATATATATATATATATATATATATATATATATATATATATATATATATATATATATATATATTACATTTTTGTAATATATCCCTCAAACACCTAAATCTATTACTCAATATGGTATATAAATGTTATTTATATAGATACAAGCGTTCCTTAAAACTAATTTCTTAATTAAAAAGTTTCTTACGATTTTTAAATCTCTGATGGGATATATACCCTCAAGTGAGTATATTTCTCTCAGCGCTATATGGTAGGTGTTTGCATAATCCCTATTACAGGGATTAAAGTATTGTGTGGTGGTGGTGAGAGGCTACCCTGCAGCCTTAATGACTCGATAGGCTCTAAGCACCATTAACCAACTAACCAAATGTTTCTGATTTTTTTATGGTGGTTACTAATTTCTGGAATGCGGCATTGCAAACAGAGATATTGTTTAAAAAACTGATTTGTTTCAGTGCTGCATCATGCATTGTTCTGAATTGTAAGTCTTCTGTCGTCTAAGTTGGGAGAGATAACAGAAAAAAGTCAAAAGTTAATGTTATATTTTGTGTTTATATACTTATGTTTGGTCGATATCTAACAATTTTGAAACTTTTATACTTTTATCTCATATAATTAACAGTAAATGCATAATTTGTATATATATATATATACGGAAAATACTCGAGGGCTTGGTCTCAAATCTGCGCACTGCCATGACAACATACTGGAGTGAGAAATATGGAAGGAAGTGTAAAATAAATCCAGTGAATAGTAGGGGTGCGGTGGGGACAATAAGGGAACACTATATCAACATCCGGGGTCCCAGACTATTCAACATCTTACCAGAAGATATCCGAAACACGGCTGGGACAAGTGTAGAAGCCTTCAAGAGGAAACTGGACAAGTATCTTCACCAGATGCCAGATCAATCAGGATGAATATATAGGGCAGCGGGCCTCCAGCAGCAACAGCCTGGTTGACCAGGCAAGCACCAGACGAGCCTGGCCCATGGCCGGGCTCAGAGAGTAGATTAACTCTAGAAACTCTTCAAAGGTATATGAAAGGTACCATTTTCAACAATACTGTCAGACACTGCAACATATTTACTCAGATTTCAGAAATATGTTTTCCAGAGAGATTAAAGTAACACTAACGTTTTCCAGAGTGATTCCAGGGATAAGATTTTCCCAAGAGGATTCCAGGAAGACGATTTTTTTTACCCAGAACGATTCAAGAAAACACGATTTTCCTGAAAGGTCCTGGGAACAAGGTCCTCTGGAGAGTTACAAGGAATACATCAGGAAAATACAAGTGACTATAAAATACAATAGAAGCATACAGGTGGGCCTGGAATACAATATAGGTGGGAATGGAATACAATGTAGGTGGACCTGAAATACAATATAGGTGGGCCTGGAATACAATAAAGGTGGGCTTGGAATACAATAAAGGTGGGTCTGGAATACAATGTAGGTGGACCTGAAATACAATTTAGGTGGGCCTGAAATACAATATAGGTGGATTTGGAATACAATAAAGGTGGGCCTGGAATACAATGTAGGTGGGAATGGAATACAATGTAGGTGGACCTGAAATACAATATAGGTGGGCCTGGAATACAATAAAGGTGGGTCTGGAATACAATGTAGGTGGGCCTGAAATACAATTTAGGTGGGCCTGAAATACAATATAGGTGGATTTGGAATACAATAAAGGTGGGCCTGGAATACAATGCAGGTGGGCCTGGAATACAATTTAGGTGGGCCTGAAATACAATATAGGTGGATTTGGAATACAATAAAGGTGGGCCTGGAATACAACATAGGTGGACTTGGAATACAATATAGGTGGACCTGGAATACAATCTACATGTAGGCCAGGAAAACAATATGTAAGTGGCCCTGGAATACAACAGAAGCAATAAGGCAGATTTCCGAAAGATTAAAAAAAAAAATTTGAACAAACCGACACAGGTGTGACAGATGTAAAGTAAAAGGACACAAGTGCAACTAATGTGACATTTTATTGTGGCAACGTTTCGCTCTCCAGGAGCTTTATCAAGCCTACATTGTATTCCATTCCCACCTATATTGTATTCCGGTGTGATAGATGTTAGAAGCTTTAATTACAAAAGCAACACTGTCAGCAAGGTGTCGTAATGATGATGAGAATGTAATTATGGGAATTGGAGCAGCCCTCCTCTTCCTCGGATCAAATCTGATAACATTCCATTCCCCTTAATAATAATAATAATAAAGAAATAGTAATATAATATTAACTATAACATAAGCAATAAAATAAAATTATTATTAAATAATAATAATAATAATAATAATAATAATAATAATAATAATAATAATAATAATAATAATAATAATAATAATAATAATAATAATAGCAATAATAAAGAGAATACAGATGTCCTGAAAGCAGATTGGAATGAAAGAAATGAAAAGACAAAAGCCGGGTGATAGCAGGGGCAGTGAAAGCCATGAGTGGCACACACGGTGCCATATAACTAGCGCCACATGTGCCACCCACTGCCACCCACCTCGGTTACTACCAGGCCTGCTGACAGTAACACCCACTAGCAGTTCGCTAGAAATTCCACCTACTACGAGGCCCACCACTGTCAGCCTCCCAACACACTGAGAGTCCACCCACTGTCAGCCCCACCCATTGTCAGCCCCACCCACTGTCAGCACCACCCGCTACTGCTATCACCCACCACCTTCGCTCCCACACAAAAAATACTCAGGAAAACTGCGAGAAACACAATTCCCAAAGAAGACTTTATATGGATTTTCTACACGAACAACATCAGAGATATTGGAGTCCAAACACAGTATAGTGTTAGTACTGAGGGTGTGTGAGGGTGTGTGAGAGTGTGTGAGGGTGTGTGAGGGTGTGTGAGGGTGTGTGAGAGTGTGTGAGGGTGTGTGAGGGTGTGTGAGGGTGTGTGAGGGTGTGTGAGGGTGTGTGAGGGTATGTGAAGGTGTGTGTGAAGGTATGTGAGGGTGTGTGTGAGGGTATGTGAAGGGGTATGTGAGGGCGTGTGAGGGTATGTGAGAGGGCGTGTGAGGGTGTGTGTGAGGGTGCGTGAGGGTGTATGAGGGTGTGTGAGGGTGCGTGAGGGTGTGTGGGTGTGTGAGGGTGTGTGTGGGTGTGTGAGGGTGTCTGAGGGTGCGTGAGGGTGTTTTGTGAGTGTGTGAGGGTGTTTGTGGGTGTGTGAGGGGTGTTTGAGGGTGTGTGAGGGTGTGTGAGGGTGTGTGAGGGTGTGTTAGGGTGTGTGAGGGGTGTGTGAGGGTGTGTTAGGGTATGTGAGGGTGTGTGAGGGTGTGTGAGGGTGTGTGAGAGTGTGTGAGGGTGTGTGAGGGTGTGTGAGGGTGTGTGAGGGTGTGTGAGGGTGTGTGAGGGTGTGTGAGGGTGTGTGAGAGTGTGTGAGGGTGTGTGAGGGTGTGTGAGAGTGTGTGAGGGTGTGTGAGGGTGTGTGAGGGTGTGTGAGGGGTGTGTGAGAGTGTGTGAGGGTGTGTGAGGGTGTGTGAGGGTGTGTGAGGGTGTGTGAGGGTGTGTGAGTGTGTGTGGGTGTGTGAGGGTGTGTGAGGGTGTGTGAGGGTGTGTGAGGGTGTGTGAGAGTGTGTGAGGGTGTGTGAGGGTGTGTGAGAGTGTGTGAGGGTGTGTGAGGGTGTGTGAGGGTGTGTGAAAGTGTGTGAGGGAGTGTGAGAGTGTGTGAGGGAGTGTGAAGGTGTGTGAGAGTGTGTGAGGGTGTGTGAGAGTGTGTGAGGGTGTGTGAGAGTGTGTGAGGGTGTGTGAGAGTGTGTGAGGGAGTGTGAGGGTGTGTGAGGGTGTCTGAGGGTGTGTGAGAGTGTGTGAGGGTGTGTGAGAGTGTGTGAGGGAGTGTGAGGGTGTGTGAGGGTGTGTGAGGGAGTGTGAGGGAGTGGGAGGGTGTGTGAGGGAGTGTGAAGGTGTGTGAGGAAGTGTGAGGGCGTGTGAGGGAGTGTGAAGGAGTGTGAGGGAGTGTGAGGGTGTGTGAGGGTGTGTGAGGGTGTGTGTGAGGATGTGTGAGGGGTGTGTGAGGGTGTGTGAGGGTGTGTGAGGGTGTGTGAGGGTGCGTGAGAGTGTGTGAGGGTGTGTGAGGGTGTGTGAGGGTGTGTGAGGGTATGTGAGGGTGTGTGAGAGTGTGTGAGGGTGTGTGAGGGAGTGTGAGGGAGTGTGAGGGTGTGTGAGGGTGTGCGAGGGTGTGCGAGGGTGTGTGAGGGTGTGTGAGGGTGTGTGAGGGTTTGTGAGGGAGTGTGAGGGAGTGTGAGAGAGTGTAATGGAGTGTGAGGGTGTGTGAGGGTGTGTGAGGGTGTGTGAGGGTGTGTGAGGGTATGTGAGGGTGTGTGAGGGTGTGTGAGGGTGTGTGAGGGTGTGTGAGGGTGTGTGAGGGGTGTGTGAGGGTGTGTGAGGGTGTGTGAGGGTGTGTGAGGGTGTGTGAGGGTGTGTGAGGGGTGTGTGAGGGTGTGTTAGGGTATGTGAGGGTGTGTGAGGGTGTGTGAGGGTGTGTGAGAGTGTGTGAGGGTGTGTGAGGGTGTGTGAGGGTGTGTGAGGGTGTGTGAGGGTGTGTGAGGGTGTGTGAGGGTGTGTGAGGGTGTGTGAGAGTGTGTGAGGGTGTGTGAGGGTGTGTGAGAGTGTGTGAGGGTGTGTGAGGGTGTGTGAGGGTGTGTGAGGGTGTGTGAGAGTGTGTGAGGGTGTGTGAGAGTGTGTGAGGGTGTGTGAGGGTGTGTGAGGGTGTGTGAGAGTGTGTGAGGGTGTGTGAGGGTGTGTGAGGGTGTGTGAGAGTGTGTGAGGGTGTGTGAGGGTGTGTGTGAGGGTGTGTGAGGGTGTGTGAGGGTGTGTGAGGGTGTGTGAAAGTGTGTGAGGGAGTGTGAGAGTGTGTGAGGGAGTGTGAAGGTGTGTGAGAGTGTGTGAGGGTGTGTGAGAGTGTGTGAGGGTGTGTGAGAGTGTGTGAGGGTGTGTGAGAGTGTGTGAGGGAGTGTGAGGGTGTGTGAGGGTGTCTGAGGGTGTGTGAGAGTGTGTGAGGGTGTGTGAGAGTGTGTGAGGGAGTGTGAGGGTGTGTGAGGGTGTGTGAGGGAGTGTGAGGGAGTGGGAGGGTGTGTGAGGGAGTGTGAAGGTGTGTGAGGAAGTGTGAGGGCGTGTGAGGGAGTGTGAAGGAGTGTGAGGGAGTGTGAGGGTGTGTGAGGGTGTGTGAGGGTGTGTGTGAGGATGTGTGAGGGGTGTGTGAGGGTGTGTGAGGGTGTGTGAGGGTGTGTGAGGGTGCGTGAGAGTGTGTGAGGGTGTGTGAGGGTGTGTGAGGGTGTGTGAGGGTGTGTGAGGGTGTGTGAGAGTGTGTGAGGGTGTGTGAGGGAGTGTGAGGGAGTGTGAGGGTGTGTGAGGGTGTGCGAGGGTGTGCGAGGGTGTGTGAGGGTGTGTGAGGGTGTGTGAGGGTATGTGAGGGAGTGTGAGGGAGTGTGAGAGAGTGTAATGGAGTGTGAGGGTGTGTGAGGGTGTGTGAGGATGTGTGAGGGTGTGTGAGGATGGGTGAGGGTGTGGGAGGGTGTGTGAGGGTGTGTGAGGGTGTCTGAGGGTGTCTGAGGGTGTGTGAGGGAGTGTGAGGGAGATTAAGGGCGTGTGAGGGTGTGTGAGGGTGTATAAGGGTGTGTGAGGGTGTGTGAGTGTGTGTGAGGGTGTATGAGGGTGTGTGAGGGAGTGTGAGGGTGGGGGAGGGTATGTGAGAAAGTGTGAGGGTGTGTGAGGGTGTGTGAGGGTGTGTGAGGGAGTGTGAGGGAGTGTGAGGGTGTGTGAGGGAGTGTGAGGGAGTGTGAGGGAGTGTGAGGGTGTGTGAGGGTGTGTGAGGGTGTGAGGGTGTGTGAGGGTGTATGAAAGAGTGTGAGGGAGTGTGAGGGTGTGTGAGGGAGTGTGAGGTAGTGTGAGGGAGTGTGAGGGTGTGTGAGGGTGTGTGAGGGTGTGTGAGGGAGTGTGAGGGTGTGTGAAAGAGTGTGAGGGAGTGTGAAGAAGTGTGAGGGAGTGTGAGGGTGTGTGAGGGAGTGTGAGGGAGTGTGAGGGAGTGTGAGGGAGTGTGAGGGAGTGTGAAAGAGTGTGAGGGAGTGTGAGGGTGTGTGAAAGAGTGTGAGGGAGTGTGAGGGTGTGTGAAAGAGTGTGAGGGAGTGTGAGGGAGTGTGAGGGAGTGTGAGGGAGTGTGAGGGAGTGTGAGAGTGTGAGGGAGTGTGAGGGAGTGTGAGGGTGTGTGAGGGAGTGTGAGGGAGTGTGAGCGTGTGTAAGGGAATGTGAGGGAGTGTAGCAGGAGGGAGTGTGAGGGAGTGCGAGGGAGTGTGAGGGTGAGTGAGGGTGTGTAGGAGGAGGGAGTGTGAGGGCGTGTGAGGGTGCGTGAGGGAGTGTGAGGAAGTGTGAGGGAGTGTAGGAGGAGGGAGTGTGAGGGTGTGTGAGGTTGTGTGAGGGAGTGTGAGGGAATATGATGGAGTGTAGGAGGAACGAGTGTGGTGAAGAAAAGATTGTAAGGAGGTAGTATGAAAGAAGGCAGTATGAGCGAAGGCAGTATGAACGAAGGCAGTATGAACGAAGGCAGTATGAACGAAGGCAGTATGAACGAAGGCAGTATGAACGAAGGCAGTATGAACGAAGGCAGTATGAACGAAGGCAGTATGAACGAAGGCAGTATGAACGAAGGCAGTATGAACGAAGGCAGTATGAGAGAAGGCAGTATGAAAGAAGACATTATGAACGAAGGCAGTTTGAAAGAAGGCAATATGAGAGAAGGCAGTATGAAAGAAGACAGAATGAACGAAGGCAGTATGAAAGAAGACAGCATGAAAGTAGGCAGTATGAAAGTAGGCAGTATGAAAGTAGGCAGTATGAAAGTAGGCAGTATGAAAGTAGGCAGTTTGAAAGAAGACAGCATGAAAGTAGGCAGTATGAAAGTAGGCAGTATGAAAGTAGGCAGTATGAAAGTAGGCAGTATGAAAGAATACAGCATGAAAGTAGGCAGTAAGAAAGTAGGCAGTATGAAAGAAGGCAGTATGAGAAAAGGCAGTATGAAAAATGGTATGAAAGAAGACAGTATTAACGAAGGCAGTATGAAAGAAGGCAGTATGAGAAAAGGCAGTATGAAAAATGGTATGAAAGAAGACAGTATTAACGAAGGCAGTATGAAAGAAGGCAGCATGAACGAAGGCAGTATGAACGAAGGCAGTATGAACGAATGCAGTATGAACGAAGGCAGTATGAACGGAGGTAGTATGAACGAAGACAGTATGAACGAAGGCAGTATGAACGAAGGCAGTATGAACGAAGGGAATATGAACGAAGGCAGTATGAACGAAGGCAGTATGAACGAAGACAGTATGAACGAAGGCAGTATGAACGAAGGCAGTATGAACGAAGGCAATATGAACGAAGGCAGTATGAACGAAGGCAGTATGAACGAAGGCAGTATGAACGAAGACAGTATGAACGAAGACAGTATGAACGAAGACAGTATGAACGAAGACAGTATGAACGAAGACAGTATGAACGAAGACAGTATGAACGAAGACAGTATGAACGAAGGCAGTATGAACGAAGACAGTATGAACGAAGACAGTATGAACGAAGACAGTATGAACGAAGACAGTATGAACGAATGCAGTATGAACGAAGACAGTATGAACGAAGGCTGTATGAACGAAGACAGTATGAACGAAGACAGTATGAACGAAGACAGTATGAACGATGACAGTATGAACGAAGGCAGTATGAACGAAGGCAGTATGAACGAAGGCAGTATGAACGAAGACAGTATGAACGAAGACAGTATGAACGATGACAGTATGAACGAAGGCAGTATGAACGAAGGCAGTATGAACGAAGGCAGTATGAACGAAGGCAGTATGGACGAAGGCAGTATGAACGAAGGCAGTATGAACGAAGGCAGTATGGACGAAGGCAGTATGAACGAAGGCAGTATGAAAGAAGGCAGTATGAACGAAGGTAGTATGAACGAAGACAGTATGAACGAAGACAGTATGAACGAAGGCAGTATGAACGAAGGCAGTATGAACGAAGACAGTATGAACGAAGACAGTATGAACGAAGGCAGTGTGAACGAAGGCAGTATGAACGAAGGCAGTATGGACGAAGGCAGTATGAACGAAGACAGTATGAACGAAGGCAGTATGAACGAAGGCAGTATGGACGAAGGCAGTATGAACGACGACAGTATGAACGAAGGCAGTATGAACGAAGACAGTATGAACGAAGGCTGTATGAACGAAGGCAGTATGAACGAAGGCAGTATGAACGAAGGCAGTATGGACGAAGGCAGTATGAACGAAGGTAGTATGAACGAAGACATTATGAACGAAGACAGTATGAACGAAGGCAGTATGAACGAAGGCAGTATGGACGAAGGCAGTATGAACGAAGGCAGTATGAAAGAAGGCAGTATGAACGAAGGTAGTATGAACGAAGACAGTATGAACGAAGACAGTATGAACGAAGGCAGTATGAACGAAGGCAGTATGGACGAAGGCAGTATGAACGAAGACAGTATGAACGAAGGCAGTATGAACGAAGACAGTATGAACGAAGACAGTATGAACGAAGACAGTATGAACGAAGGCAGTATGGACGAAGACAGTATGAACGAAGACAGTATGAACGAAGACAGTATGAACGAAGGCAGTATGAACGAAGACAGTATGAACGAAGACAGTATGAACGAAGACAGTATGAACGAAGGCAGTATGGACGAAGGCAGTATGAACGAAGACAGTATGAACGAAGACAGTATGAACGAAGACAGTATGAACGAAGACAGTATGAACGAAGGCAGTATGGACGAAGGCAGTATGAACGAAGACAGTATGAACGAAGACAGTATGAACGAAGACAGTATGAACGAGGACAGTATGAACGAAGGCAGTATGGACGAAGGCAGTATGAACAAAGACAGTATGAACGAAGACAGTATGAACGAAGGCAGTATGAACGAAGGCAGTATGAACGAAGACAGTATGAACAAAGACAGTATGAACGAAGACAGTATGAACAAAGACAGTATGAACGAAGACAGTATGAACGAAGACAGTATGAACGAAGGCAGTATGAACGAAGGTAGTATGAACGAAGGCAGTATGAACGAAGGCAGTATGAACGAAGACAGTATGAACGAAGGCAGTATGAACGAAGGCAGTATGAACGAAGACAGTATGAACGACGGCAGTATGAACGAAGGCAGTATGAACGAAGGCAGTATGAACGAAGACAGTATGAACGACGGCAGTATGAACGAAGGCAGTATGAACGAAGACAGTATGAACGAAGGCAGTATGAACGAAGGCAGTATGAACGAAGACAGTATGAACGAAGACAGTATGAACGAAGGCAGTATGAACGAAGACAGTATGAACGAAGACAGTATGAACGAAGACAGTATGAACGAAGACAGTATGAACGAAGACAGTATGAACGAAGACAGTATGAACGAAGACAGTATGAACGAAGACAGTATGAACGAAGGCAGTATGAACGAAGACAGTATGAACGAAGACAGTATGAACGAAGACAGTATGAACGAAGGCTGTATGAACGAGGACAGTATGAACGAAGGCAGTATGAACGAAGACAGTATGAACGAAGACAGTATGAACGAAGACAGTATGAACGAAGACAGTATGAACGAAGACAGTATGAACGAAGACAGTATGAACGAAGACAGTATGAACGAAGGCAGTATGAACGAAGGTAGTATGAACGAAGGCAGTATGAACGAAGGCAGTATGAACGAAGGCAGTATGAACGAAGACAGTATGAACGAAGGCAGTATGAACGAAGGCAGTATGAACGAAGACAGTATGAACGACGGCAGTATGAACGAAGGCAGTATGAACGAAGACAGTATGAACGAAGGCAGTATGAACGAAGGCAGTATGAACGAAGACAGTATGAACGAAGACAGTATGAACGAAGACAGTATGAACGAAGGCTGTATGAACGAAGACAGTATGAACGAAGGCAGTATGAACGAAGACAGTATGAACGAAGACAGTATGAACGAAGGCAGTATGAACGAAGACAGTATGAACGAAGACAGTATGAACGAAGACAGTATGAACGAAGGCTGTATGAACGAAGACAGTATGAACGAAGGCAGTATGAACGAAGACAGTATGAACGAAGACAGTATGAACGAAGACAGTATGAACGAAGACAGTATGAACAAAGACAGTATGAACGAAGACAGTATGAACGAAGACAGTATGAACGAAGGCAGTATGAACGAAGGTAGTATGAACGAAGGCAGTATGAACGAAGGCAGTATGAACGAAGGCAGTATGAACGAAGGCAGTATGAACGAAGACAGTATGAACGAAGGCAGTATGAACGAAGGCAGTATGAACGGAGACAGTATGAACGACGGCAGTATGAACGAAGGCAGTATGAACGAAGACAGTATGAACGAAGGCAGTATGAACGAAGGCAGTATGAACGAAGGCAGTATGAACGAAGACAGTATGAACGAAGACAGTATGAACGAAGGCAGTATGAACGAAGACAGTATGAACGAAGACAGTATGAACGAAGACAGTATGAACGAAGACAGTATGAACGAAGACAGTATGAACGAAGACAGTATGAACGAAGACAGTATGAACGAAGACAGTATGAACGAAGGCAGTATGAACGAAGACAGTATGAACGAAGACAGTATGAACGAAGACAGTATGAACGAAGACAGTATGAACGAAGACAGTATGAACAAAGACAGTATGAACGAAGGCAGTATGAACGAAGACAGTATGAACGAAGACAGTATGAACGAAGACAGTATGAACGAAGGCAGTATGAACGAAGACAGTATGAACGAAGACAGTATGAACGAAGACAGTATGAACGAAGACAGTATGAACGAAGACAGTATGAAGGAAGGCAGTATGAACGAAGACAGTATGAACGAAGACAGTATGAACGAAGGCAGTATGAACGAAGACAGTATGAACGAAGACAGTATGAACAAAGACAGTATGAACGAAGGCAGTATGAACGAAGACAGTATGAACGAAGACAGTATGAACGAAGACAGTATGAACGAAGACAGTATGAACGAAGGCAGTATGAACGAAGACAGTATGAACGAAGGCAGTATGAACGAAGACAGTATGAACGAAGACAGTATGAACGAAGACAGTATGAACGAAGACAGTATGAACGAAGACAGTATGAACGAAGACAGTATGAACGAAGACAGTATGAACGAAGACAGTATGAACGAAGACAGTATGAACGAAGGCAGTATGAACGAAGGCAGTATGAACGAAGACAGTATGAACGAAGACAGTATGAACGAAGACAGTATGAACGAAGGCAGTATGAACGAAGACAGTATGAACGAAGACATTATGAACGAAGGCAGTATGAACGAAGACAGTATGAACGAAGACATTATGAACGAAGGCAGTATGAACGAAGACAGTATGAACGAAGACAACACTAGTCTACAATATAACGAATATTGTCAAAGAAAGAATTCGTAGATTAAACTAAAAAAAAAAATGGTGATATTTAGGCAGTTTACATAAAAAAAACTGCCCATAAAAACGGCTCTTCATATTCATTACGTTTTAATTTTTTAAAAAATTTTTTCCATGTTTTTTTTTACTTGCCAGAAAAAGTTCAACTGTTGATGCTTCTGAAGACATTGTCAAGAATATTTTCTGTGTCTTCCATCCCCCCCCAGGTGCTGTATTATCCCTACTGGTTTAGCGCTCTCCATAATAATATTAAAAAAATTAAAAATAATAATAATAATAATAATAATAATATTAATAACAATAATTTACACAATCGTGTAAATTATTATTATTATTATTATTATTATTATTATTATTATTATTATTATTATTATTATTATTATTATTATTATTAATATTGTTATTATTATTAGTATTATTATTATTATTATTATTGTTATTATTATTATTATTATTATTATTATCATTATTATTATTATTATTATTATTGTTATTATTATTATTATTATTATTATCATTATTATTATTATTGATATTATTATTATTATTATTAATATTATTATTATTATTATTATTATTATTATTATTATTATTATTATTATTATTATTATTATTATTATTATTGCTGTTGTTATAATTATTATTAATATTATTATTATTGATATTATTATTATTGATGTTATTATTATTATTATTATTATTATTATTATTATTACAAGCGCTAAAATCGTATGGGTCATATATCAAGGTCTATTACTCTAATGAATTTCTCTTTCAATTTATTCTTGAAAAAACATTTCTTTCATTTTTTTTTTTAAGATTTCTTTGAGTGTCTTATCTTCTCGTGGCTTCCTCCTCTTCTTCCTTTATTCATCCTTTTCTTCTTTCCTCGCATTCACCCTCTTCCTTCAAAACTTTCTTTCTTCCATCTTGTGCTTTTGCATCCTTCTCTCTTTTTCTTTCTCTTTCTAGTTCTTTATTTCCCCCTTTGTACGTCGTTATTTTTCATTCTCTTTTTTTCTACCCCTTTTTTTTATCTACTTCTTCCTCTTCTTTATTTCTTCCTTGCGTTTCTCTGCAGCTTTCTTCTTTTCTTGATCCTCGTCTTTACTGCTTTATCGTCTTTCTTTTCTACTATTACTTCTTCTTTGTCCCCATCTCCTCCTTTTTCCTCTTCATTATGCTCCTCCTCGTCTTCCTCCTGCCCCTCCTCTTTTCTTTCTGCTCCTTCTCCTCCTCCTCTACGTCTTCTTTCTGCTCCTTCTCCTCCTCCTCTACGTCTTCTTCCTTCTCTTCCTCTTCTAGTTTCTCTTCTCCAGGTCTCTTCTCTCACTCATTTCAGGACTTTTATCCATCTTTGTTGTGAAGTAAGAGTATCCGGGTCAAGAAGGTGGTTACCAGCAGAGACCACAGAGGCGCTGCACCACTGTGTAACCTACCAGACTTCGCCCTTATGGCAAGGGCCTTATGGGCGGCTCTTCTCATCATTTCCACCTTTACATTCACTGGTTATAGGAAGGTGGGTTAATATTTTTTACGGGTGGGGACTCAAGAGGTGGGGACTCAAGAGGTGGGGACTCATGGGGTGGGGACTCAAGAGGTGGGGACCCATGGGGTGGGGACCCATGAGGTGGGGACCCATGAGGTGGGGACCCATGGGGTGGGGACCCATGGGGTGGGGACTCAAGAGGTGGGGACCCATGGGGTGGGGACTCAAGAGGTGGGGACCCATGGGGTGGGGACCCATGGGGTGGGGACCCATGGGGTGGGGACTCAAGAGGTGGGGACCCATGGGGTGGGGACCCATGGGGTGGGGACTCAAGAGGTGGGGACTCAAGAGGTGGGGACTCAAGAGGTGGGGACCCATGGGGTGGGGACCAATGGGGTGGGGACCCATGGAGTGGGGACCCATGGAGTGGGGACCCATGGAGTGGGGACCCATGAGGTGGGGACCCATGAGGTGGGGACCCATGAGGTGGGGACCCATGGAGTGGGGACCCATGGAGTGGGGACCCATTGGCTGGGAACCCATGGGGTGGGTGGAAGTGGATGGGATGAAGTGGGTGACAGGTGGTGGTGGGTGACAGGTGGTGGTGTTGGGTGACAGGTGGTGGTGGCGGGTGACAGGTGGTGATGGTGGGTGACAGGTTGTGGTGGTAGGTGACAGGTGGTGGTGGTGGGTGACAGGTGGTGGTGGGTGACAGGTGGTGGTGGGTGACAGGCGGTGGTGAGTGATTGGTGGTGGTAGTGGTGGGTGACAGGTGGTTGTAGTGGTGGGTGACAGGTGGTGGTGGTGGGTGACAGGTGGTTGTAGTGGTGGGTGACAGGTGGTGGTGGTGGGTGACAGGTGGTGGTGGTGGGTGACAGGTGGTAGTGGGTGACAGGTGGTGGTGAGTGACTGGTGGTGGTAGTGGTGGGTGACAGGTGGTGGCGAGTGACTGGTGGTGGTAGTGGTGGGTGACAGGTGGTAGGTGACAGGTGGTGGTGGGTGACAGGTGGTGGTGGGTGACAGGTGGTGGTAGTGGCGGTGACTATGGTGTGATAAAGTCATAGGATCTCGATTTCAAGGATGACTACACTATCAGTATCACAGCCTCTAGGACAAGAATAAGATGGAACAATTCCTTTGGGGGTGATAGGTGACTCTAGGAGAGGGGAGGGTTGTTGTTGTTGTTGTGAGAAGTGGTGCTGGTAGTCCAGTGTGGCACCACCATTACTGTTAACTATCACCATCAGCCACCACCAGCAACCATCACCAACAACCACCACTACTACCACCACCATCAACCACCATTATCAACCACCACCATCAACCACCATCAGCCATCAGCATCAACCATCACCACCAACCACCACAGCCACCACCATCAACCACCATCATCATCCACCTTCATCAACAGCCACCACCAACAACCATCACCACCAACCACCACCACCACCGCCACCACCACCATCAACCACCACCACCATCAACCTCCAGCACCATCAACACCACTATCAACCACCACCACCACCACCATCAACCACCACCACCACCACCAACAACAACAACCTCCACCACCACTATCAACCACCACCACCATCAACCACCACCACCACCATCAACTACCACCATTCAGTGAGAAATATCAGCCTCACTCAGGTACAAATTTAAAGAGCATGTAATGCTTAATTAAGCAATAATTAAGCAGTGTTCTGAGAGAGAGAGAGAGAGAGAGAGAGAGAACCTTCTCTCTAAGTCCTCAACATCAGCGTACGAAGAAGTGAATGTCTCCCAACGTTCATCTTGAACGACATTCTAATTCATTTCCTTGTCGCTGTTGGACGTTCATTACGTTCCTTAAAAAACACGTCAAACAGTAGTGAAATCACTGGTAAACATATAACCCCACTGGGTCGGAATTTGAACAGTGAAGAATGCAAGAGTGAAGGATGTAGTGAACAGTAGGTTGCAGACTGGGAGGTTGGGGGGGGGGAGTACACCTGAGGTGAGTCCTAGCTCTGAAATTAGCTTGTAAATGAGCTGAGGTAGGATAACATCTCTTAGCTTGTAAATGAGCTGAGGTAGGATAACATCTCTTAGCTTGTAAATGAGCTGAGGTAGGATAACATCTTTTAGCTTGTAAATGAGCTGAGGTAGGATAACATCTCTTAGCTTGTAAATGAGCTGAGGTAGGATAACATCTCTTAGCTTGTAAATGAGCTGAGGTAGGATAACATCTCTTAGCTTGTAAATGAGTTGAGGTAGGATAACATCTTTTAGCTTGTAAATGAGCTAAGGTAGGATAACATCTCTTAGCTTGTAAATGAGCTGAGGTAGGGTAACATCTTTTAGCTTGTAAATGAGCTGAGGTAGGATAACATCTCTTAGCTTGTAAATGAGCTGAGGTAGGATAACATCTCTTAGCTTGTAAATGAGCTGAGGTAGGATAACATCTCTTAGCTTGTAAATGAGCTGAGGTAGGGTAACATCTTTTAGCTTGTAAATGAGCTGAGGTAGGATAACATCTCTTAGCTTGTAAATGAGCTGAGGTAGGATAACATCTCTTAGCTTGTAAATGAGCTGAGGTAGGATAACATCTCTTAGCTTGTAAATGAGCTGAGGTAGGATAACATCTTTTAGCTTGTAAATGAGCTAAGGTAGGATAACATCTCTTAGCTTGTAAATGAGCTGAGGTAGGGTAACATCTTTTAGCTTGTAAATGAGCTGAGGTAGGATAACATCTCTTATCTTGTAAATGAGCTGAGGTAGGATAATATCTCTTAGCTTGTAAATGAGCTGAGGTAGGATAACATCTCTTAGCTTGTAAATGAGCTGAGGTAGGATAACATCTTTTAGCTTGTAAATGAGCTAAGGTAGGATAACATCTCTTAGCTTGTAAATGAGCTGAGGTAGGGTAACATCTTTTAGCTTGTAAATGAGCTGAGGTAGGATAACATCTCTTAGCTTGTAAATGAGCTGAGGTAGGATAACATCTCTTAGCTTGTAAATGAGCTGAGGTAGGATAACATCTCTTAGCTTGTAAATGAGCTGAGGTAGGATAACATCTCTTAGCTTGTAAATGAGCTGAGGTAGGATAACATCTCTTAGCTTGTAAATGAGCTGAGGTAGGATAACATCTCTTAGCTTGTAAATGAGCTGAGGTAGGATAACATCTCTTAGCTTGTAAATGAGCTGAGGTAGGATAAAATCTCTTAGCTTGTAAATGAGCTGAGGTAGGATAACATCTCTTAGCTTGTAAATGAGCTGAGGTAGGGTAACATCTCTTAGCTTGTAAATTTAACTCCAAGGGAAGGTGCCAAGGTGCCTTGATGTAAGTGAAGTGCTCTTGATCCAACAAATGGAGCTATCCTCTTCATCCTGGAACTGAATGAGAATGCCTCTTATACTAAAACAATATAAACCCTTCAGGTTTAGCGCACCCTTATGAGTGTAACAACAATAACAACAACAACAACAACAACAATAATAATAATAATAATAATAATAATAATAATAATAATAATAATAATATCAAAAATAATAATAATATGTAAAATGCTTTATTAAAAATATACTTGGGTCAATACTGGACCCATTATTATATTCAATGGGAAGTAATGGGAAGTATTCAGGATTGATTCAATGAAGTGAAGATCCAGTTCCTTGGATCGAGAACCCTGAGCAATTAAATCAAACGAAAATATGACAACACCTTAAGGGAAAACTATTGAAGCAAACTTAACACTACCAGCCCGAGCAACACAAGTACTATCACACTGGGTAAATAACCCGCGTCAGATATTGGCTTGAAAAAACTCCTGGAGACCGAAGCTTTGTCGTAAAAATCTATTGATATTACGAATTATCTCTTGTGAAATTTCTCCGAGGTCCTGTAGGGACCTCGGAGAAATTTCTGTAACTCCACCTATACTTTCTATCAGTCCACCTATGCTAGCTATCAGTCCACCTACGCTTTCTATCAGTCCTTCCATGCTGGTTATCAGCCCGCCTATGCTTTCTATCAGTCCATCTATGCTGGCTATCAGTTCACCTATGCTGGCTATCAGTCCACCTATGCTGGCTATCAGTCTACCTATACGTTCTGTCAGTTTACCTATGCTGGCTATCAGTCCACCTATGCTTTCTATCAGTCCATCTATGCCGGCTATCAGTCCACCTATGCTGGCTATCAGTCCACCTATGCTGGCTATCAGTCTACCTATACGTTCTATCAGTTTATCTATTCTGGCTATCAGTCCAGCTATGCTGTCTATTAGTTCACCTATACTTTCTATCAGTCCATCTATGCTGGCTATCAGTCCATCTATACTTTCTATCAGTCCACCTATGCTGGCTATCAGGACAACAGTAGAGTGGGTCGCGTCGAGCTGTGCTCTGAACACATCGGATTCACTACGTAAATTGGGACAATTTCCTTCCCCATCAACGGGAAGACCCCACCAGTAAGATTTACCTCTCCCCTCTCACACTCTCAGCATTTATAGACACCTCCACACTAACACAGGCGGTGTAAAACGGTATAGTTTGAAGCCTATGTTTCCAACACGTGCCTGTAAAATTGGTCCCTGGCTGCAGTCAGTGGAAGAAAAAGATGATAAGGTGGGGGTTTATGCTTTAGTTTACAGGTCCAGTGATTGGTAGTGCCGGGAGACGATGGGTGGTGCTAGGTGACTGATGGTGCTGGGAGGGGAAGGATGGTGCTGGGAGGGGATTGATGGTTCTGGGAGGGGATGGATGATGCTGGGAGGTTATGGGTGGTGCTAGGTGATTGATGGTGCTGGGAGGGGATGGATGGTGCTGGGAGGCGATGGGCAGTGCTAGGTGATTGATAGTGCTGGTAAGGGATTAATTGTGCTGGGGGGGGATTGATGGTGCTGGGAGGAGATGGATGGTGCTGGAGGTGATTGATGGTACTGGGAGGGGATGATGGTGCTGGGAGGGGATTGATGGTGCTAAGTGATTGATGGTGCTGAGAGGAGATGGGTAGTGCTGGGAGATGATTGAATGTGCTGAGAGGAGATTAATGGTGCTAGGTGACTGTGATTAATGGTGCTGGGAGGTGATGAGTAGTGCTGGGAGGCAATGGGTGGTGCTGGGAGGCGATGGGAGGTGGTGGGAGATGATTGATGGTGCTGGGAGGCGATGGGAGGTTGTGGGAGATGATTGATGGTGCTGGGAGGTGAGTGATGGTGCTAAGTGACTGAGTGTAATTGATGGTGCTGGGAGATGATTGATGGTGCTAGGTAACTGGTGGTGCTATGGGTGATTGGTGGTGCTCTGGGTGATTGGTAGTACTCAGGGTTATTGGTGGTGCTGGGGTGATTGGTGGTGCTCTGGGTGATTGGTAGTACTCAGGGTTATTGGTGGTGCTCTGGGTGATTGGTAGTACTCAGGGTTATTGGTGGTGCTCTGGGTGATTGGTGGTGCTCAGGGTTATTGGTGGTGCTCTGGGTGATTGGTAGTACTCAGGGTTATTGGTGGTGCTCTGGGTGATTGGTAGTACTCAGGGTGATTGGTGGTGCTCTGGGTGATTGGTGGTACTCAGGGTTATTGGTGGTGCTCTGGGTGATTGGTAGTACTCAGGGTTATTGGTGGTGCTCTGGGTGATTGGTAGTACTCAGGGTGATTGGTGGTGCTCTGGGTGATTGGTGGTACTCAGGGTTATTGGTGGTGCTCTGGGTGATTGGTAGTACTCAGGGTGATTGGTGGTGCTCTGGGTGATTGGTGGTACTCAGGGTTATTGGTGGTGCTCTGGGTGATTGGTGGTACTCAGGGTTATTGGTGGTGCTCTGGGTGATTGGTGGTACTCAGGGTTATTGGTGGTGCTCTGGGTGATTGGTGGTACTCAGGGTTATTGGTGGTGCTCTGGGTGATTGGTGGTGCTCAGGGTTATTGGTGGTGCTCTGGGTGATTTGTGGTACTCAGGGTTATTGGTGGTGCTCTGGGTGATTGGTGGTACTCAGGGTTATTGGTGGTGCTCTGGGTGATTGGTGGTACTCAGGGTTATTGGTGGTGCTCTGGGTGATTGGTGGTACTCAGGGTTATTGGTGGTGCTCTGGGTGATTGGTGGTACTCAGGGTTATTGGTGGTGCTCTGGGTGATTGGTGGTACTCAGGGTTATTGGTGGTGCTCTGGGTGATTGGTGGTACTCAGGGTTATTGGTGGTGCTCTGGGTGATTGGTAGTACTCAGGGTGATTGGTGGTGCTCTGGGTGATTGGTGGTACTCAGGGTTATTGGTGGTGCTCTGGGTGATTGGTGGTACTCAGGGTTATTGGTGGTGCTCTGGGTGATTGGTGGTACTCAGGGTTATTGGTGGTGCTCTGGGTGATTGGTGGTACTCAGGGTTATTGGTGGTGCTCTGGGTGATTGGTAGTACTCAGGGTGATTGGTGGTGCTCTGGGTGATTGGTGGTACTCAGGGTTATTGGTGGTGCTCTGGGTGATTGGTGGTACTCAGGGTTATTGGTGGTGCTCTGGGTGATTGGTGGTACTCAGGGTTATTGGTGGTGCTCTGGGTGATTGATGGTACTCAGGGTTATTGGTGGTGCTCTGGGTGATTGGTGGTACTCAGGGTTATTGGTGGTGCTCTGGGTGATTGGTAGTTCTCAGGGTGATTGGTGGTGCTCTGGGTGATTGGTGGTACTCAGGGTTATTGGTGGTGCTCTGGGTGATTGGTGGTACTCAGGGTTATTGGTGGTGCTCTGGGTGATTGGTGGTACTCAGGGTTATTGGTGGTGCTCTGGGTGATTGGTGGTACTCAGGGTTATTGGTGGTGCTCTGGGTGATTGGTAGTACTCAGGGTGATTGGTGGTGCTCTGGGTGATTGGTGGTACTCAGGGTTATTGGTGGTGCTGGGACACAATGAACTGTACTGAGAGTTTTAGTTTTTAATTAGCAAAATTGAATACATCGGCTGTGTGCCGCTACCCTGTTCTATGTGATAGTTACACAGTGGTAACAAAAGCCTGTTTTACAGGCTAAGAGATGTTATCCTACAACTCATAGACTGTCAATGAGCTGTAAGATAACAGATCTTAGCCTGTAAATCAGCTGACGTAGGATAACAGGTCTTAGCCTGTAAATCAGCTGACGTAGGATAACAGGTCTTAGCCTGTAAATCAGCTGACGTAGGATAACAGGTCTTAGCCTGTAAATCAGCTGACGTAGGATAACAGGTCTTAGCCTGTAAATCAGCTGACGTAGGATAACAGGTCTTAGCCTGTAAATCAGCTGACGTAGGATAACAGGTCTTAGCCTGTAAATCAGCTGACGTAGGATAACAGGTCTTAGCCTGTAAATCAGCTGACGTAGGATAACAGATCTTAGCCTGTAAATCAGCTGACGTAGGATAACAGGTCTTAGCCTGTAAATCAGCTGACGTAGGATAACAGGTCTTAGCCTGTAAATCAGCTGACGTAGGATAACAGGTCTTAGCCTGTAAATCAGCTGACGTAGGATAACAGGTCTTAGCCTGTAAATCAGCTGACGTAGGATAACTGATATGTGCCAAAAAAATGGCCTTATTTTATTCCTTCTTTCCGGCTCACATCCTCATGGGTTTTTAAAGCCTCTCTCTCACTCACCACTGTCGTCACCATTACTACCACCATCACCACCAACACCATCACCACCATTATGACTGCATAAAGACGCAACCGCAACCACTACCCCCATCACCATAACAAATACCCTCCCACCAAAATCATCACCACAACCAGCGTCACCTCAACTGAAAAAAAAGACACCAAAACCAGTTTCTTCACCATTACAACCGCAAAAACACCTCCACAACTCCAACACTGCACCACCGCCACCACCAACACCGCACCGCACCACCGCCACCACCACCACACCACCACACCACCACCTACATCACCTACACCACCTACAACATCATCACCCATCATCCTACCTTAATCACCGCACCACTTACGATAGCTTAATTAGTTCTCAGGGATGATTAGGGGGAACCCATTTTGGGTGAGGGGGTTAGGGGGGTGAAAGAGAAGGGGAGGTGGGAGGTGAGGGGGAGACAGGTGGAGGCAGAACTGAGAGAGAAAGATTGGTGGAAGGACAGATAGAGAGGAAAGGATGAGGAATAGAAATATATTTTGTTTCTTTTCTTTTCTTCCATTACTTTCTTCATCACCGTTCCATTCATCCCCAAAAAATCTCCATGACAATTATTCACAGGTGTAGCCTAGTGGCCTGCATACCTGGCTGTAGCACGATAGCCAGAGTTGGAACGAACACAAAGGCAGCAGAGAGAGTAAATACTTATACAGGATGTTTCAAAAGGATGGACCCGATCGTGAAATATACTGCTTGGAAATTGGGTCTATCTCTTTGATACACCCTGTATTTCCTTCACCAATATGTACAACGGATATGTACAATAAGGCAAATGTAAACAAGAGACACGGTGAGAACCGTAGCGACCAGACTTGGAGGTAAGTCTGCCAATGTTGATTCCCGAGTACACCACATCGCTTCACAACTTTGGCCGGTTTCCTTGTAATTGGCTGGTTGAAGCAAGGTGCTAGCATAACGATGGTACCCTTACTTGTTATACCCCTGGCACCTGGTTCACTGGTTGGGGGGGCATACGTATATGGGTATGTGACATACGCAGAATAAAATGTGACATACTCTTAGCATGCCACGCCCCCATCATCATAATCTCCTCACAACAGCTACTGATTCACCACAATCTCCCACCCACAATCCTTCCAACCACAATTCCCCATACTTATAATACTTCCTATCACGATACTTCACCAGCACAATATTTTACTACTACAATCCTCCCTACCCTCACAATCCCTCCAACCACAGTTCTCCACCACCACAATTCCCCTATCATCGTATTCTCTCACTATCACAATCTCCCTCACAACTAAAATTTTCCATGAAACTACAGTCTTCCCCAAAACCACAATCTCCAACACAATCACAGTCTCTCACACAATCATATCTCCCCAAACCACACTTTCCCCATCAACAATAATTAAATATAATCTCCCCACAACAATATCCACCAAAACCACAATATTTCCACAACCACACTCTCTCACACAACCACACTCTCTCACACAACCACACTCTCTCACACAACCACACTCTCTCACACAACCACACTCTCTCACACAACCACACTCTCTCACACAACCACACTCTCTCACACAACCACACTCTCTCACACAACCACACTCTCTCACACAACCACACTCTCTCACACAACCACACTCTCTCACACAACCACACTCTCTCACACAACCACACTCTCTCACACAACCACAGTCTTCACACAACCACAAGCTCCTACAACCACAATCTCCCTCATACCCACAATCACAAGCAGCCACACAGCCACAATCTGCCACTAATTCAACCAAACGAGAGGCCTCTGCAGATTAGCTTAACAAAGTTTGTAGTGTTTCTGCAGCAGTGAGGAAATGCGCTGGTGATTCCCTACTGTGTTTTTCACCTACTTTTGATTCAGTTAACTGGCCGCCTCCGCTAACGTCAAGAAACACAAGTTAGAAGCTAATTGTGTGTGTGTGTGTGTGTGTGTGTGTGTGTGTGTGTGTGTGTGTGTGTGTGTGTGTGTGTGTGTGTGTGTGTGTGTGTGTGTGTGTGTAGTACTATTACCACTACCACTACTACTACCTATTACTCACCGCCACCACTACCACTCCCCTACTATTACCACTAGCACCATACCACCCCACCACCACCTCCACCATTACCTCCACCACCAGCACCATGCCACCACTCCACCTCCCTCCATTACCACCACCTCCCCACCACCTCCACCACTGACCTCCCCGTCCACCACCTCCACCACCTGCTGCCACCTACTACCTACTACTACTACTACCACCTACTACCTACTGCTGCCGCCACTACTACCTACTACCTACTACACCTGCTACTACTACCTACTACTACCTACTGCTGCTACTACTACTACCTACTACTACTACTACTACTACTACTACTACTACTACTACTACTACTAATAATAATAATAATAATAATAATAATAATAATAATATATTTCACCATGATTCAATGTTTGCACAGATATGTGTGACATATAGTTATGCATGCAAATATCTCACAGTTATGCA